>NW_027526088.1:0-176480 GCF_052094955.1 Ictidomys tridecemlineatus
GCTTCACTTAGCATAATCTGCTCTAATGCCATCCATTTCCCTCCAAATTCCATGATTTTGTCGTTTCTTAATGCAGAGTAATACTTCATTGTGTATAAATGCCACATTATTTTTTTATCCATTCATCTATTGAAGGGCATCTAGGTTGGTTCCAAAATCTTGCTATCGTGAATTGTGCTGCTATGAACATCGATGCAGCAGTGTCCTTGTAGCATGCTCTTTTTAAGTCTTTAGGGAATATACCGAGAAAGAGAACAGCTGGGTCAAATGGTGGTTCCATTCCCAGCTTTCCAAGAAATCTCCATACTGCTTTTCAAATTGGCTGCACCAATTTGCAGTCCCACAAGCAATGAACATGAGTGCCCTTTTCCCCGCATCCTCTCCAGCACTTATTGTTGTTTGACTTCCTAATGGCTGCCAATCTTACTGGAGTGAGATGGTATCTTAGGGTAGTTTTGATTTGCATTTCTCTGACTGCTAGCGATGGTGAGCATTTCTTCATGTACTTACTGATTGATTGTATGTCCTACTCTAAGAAGTTTCTATTCAGGTCCTTGGCCCATTTATTGATTGGGTTATTTGTTATCTTATTGTCTAATTTTTTGAGTTCTTTGTATATTCTGGTTACTAGGGCTCTATCTGAAGTGTGTGGATTAAAGATTTGTTCCCAGGATGTAGGTTCCCTATTTATCTCTCTTATTGTTTCTTTTGCTGAGAAAAAACTTTTTAGTTTGAGTAAGTCCCATTTGTTGATTCTAGTTGTTAACTCTTGCGCTATGGGTGTCCTATTGAGGAATTTGGGGCCCGATCCCACAGTATGTAGATCGTAGCCAACTTTTTCTTCTATCAGATGCCATGTCTCTGATTTAATATCAAGCTCCTTGATCCATTTTGAGTTAACTTTTGTGCATGGCGAGAGATAGGGATTCAGATTCATTTTCATGCAAATGGATTTCCAGTTTTCCTAGCACCATTTGTTGAAGATGCTATCCTTCCTCCATTGCATGCTTTTAGCCCCTTTATCAAATATAAGGTAGTTGTAGTTTTGTGGATTGGTTACTGTGTCCTCTATTCTGTACCATTGGTCCACCCGCCTGTTTTGGTACCAGTACCATGCTGTTTTTGTTACTATTGCTCTGTAGGATAGTTTGAAGTCCGGTATTGCTATACCGCCTGATTCACACTTCCTGCTTAGCATTGTTTTTGCTATTCTGGGTCTTTTATTATTCCATATGAATTTCATGATTCTTTTATCTATTTCTACAAGAAATGCTGTTGGGATTTTGATTGGTATTGCATTGAACATATAGAGAACTTTTGGTAATATCGCCATTTTGATGATGTTAGTTCTGCAAATCCATGAGCGGGGTATATTTCTCCATCTTCTAATGTCTTCTTTTATGTCTTCTTTAGGGTTCTGTAATTTTCATTATATAAATCTTTCACCTCTCTTGTTAGGTTGATTCCCAAGTATTTTATTTTTTGGGGGGATATTGTGAATGGATTAGTTGTCCTCATTTTCGTTTCAGAAGATTTTTCGCTGATATACAGGAATGCATTTGATTTATGCATGTTGATCTTATATCCTGCCACTTTGCTGAATTCATTTATTAGCTCTAATAGCTTCTTTGTAGACCCTTATGGGTCTGCTAGGTATAGGATCATATCATCTGCAAATAGTAATAATTTAAGTTCTTTTTTTCCTATTTTTATTACTTTAATTTCTTTCTCTGTCTATTTGCTCTGGCCAGTGTTTCAAGGACTATGTTGAACAGAAGTGGTGAGAGAGGGCATCCCTGTCTTGTACCAGATCTTAGAGGGAATGCCTTCAATTTTTCTCCATTCAGAATGTTGCTGGCCTGTGGCTTATCATAGATTGCTTTTACAATGTTGAGGTATGTTCCGGTTATCCCTAATTTTTCTAGAGTTTTGAATATAAAGGGATGCTGAACTTTGTCAAATGCTTTTTCTGCATCTATCGAGATGATCATATGGTTCTTATTTTTAAGTCTATTGATGTGGTGAATAACATTTATTGATTTCCGTATATTGAACCAGCCTTGCATCCCAGAGATGAATCCTACTTGATCATGGTGTATAATTTTTTTGATATGTATTTGAATCCGATTCGCCAGAATTTTATTGAGGATTTTTGCGTCAAGGTTCATTAGTGATATTGGTCTGTAGTTTTCTTTCTTTGAAGTGTCTTTGTCTGGTTTTGGAATCAGGGTGATGTTGGCCTCGTAGAATGAATTTGGAAGTTCTCCCTCTTTTTCTATTTCCTAAAATAGCGAAAAGTATGGGTGTTAGTTCCTCTTTAAAGGTTTTGAAAAACTCTGCTGTATACCCATCCGGTCCTGGGCTTTTCTTAATTGGTAATCTTTTGATGGTTTCTTCTATTTCCTCTATTGTTATTGGTCTGTTTAGGTTGTCTATATCCTCCTGACTAAATCTGGGCAGATCATAAGACTTAAGGAATTTATCTATGCCTTCACTATCTTCTATTTTATTGGAGTATAAAGATTCAAAATAATTTCTGATTATCTTCTGTATTTTTGAAGTGTCTGTTGTGATATTGCCTTTTTCATCCCGTATGTTAGTAATTTGAGTTCTCTCTCTTCTTCTCTTTGTTAGCATGGCTAAGGGCCTGTAGATTTTATGTATTTTTTCAAAAAACCAACTTTTAGTTTTGTCAATTTTTTCAATTGTTTGTATTGTTTCAATTTCTTTAATTTCAGCTCTGATTTTAATTATTTTTTTCCTTCTACTTCTTTTGCTGTTGTTTTGCTCTTCTTTCTCTAGGATTTTGAGATGAAGTAAGAGATCATTTATTTGTTGGTTTTTTCTTTTTTTGAGGAATGAACTCCAAGCAATGAATTTTCCTCTTAGAACTGCTTTCAATGTGTCCCATAGATTCCGATATGTTGTGTCTGTGTTTTCATTTAACTCTAGGAAGTTTTTAATTTCCTCCTTGATGTCTTCTAAAACCCATTGATCATTCAGCATCCTATTGTTCATTCTCCAAGTGATGCTTGATGTTTCCTTCCTTCTTTTATCATTGATTTTCAGTTTTATTTTATTATGATCAGATAAGATGCATGGTATTATCTCTACCCCTTTATATTGTCTAAGAGTTGCCCTGTGAGATAATATATGGTCTATTTTAGAGAAGTTTCCATGTGCTGCTGAGAAAAAGGTGTAACTACTTGATGTTGGGTGGTATAGTCTATATATGTCAATTAAGTCTAGGTTGTTAATTGTGTTATTGAGTTCTATAGTTTCCTTATTTAACTTTTGTTTGAAATATCTGTCCAGTGGTGAGAGAGGTGTTTTGAAGTCTCCCATGATTATTGTATGGTGATCTATTAGACTCTTGAACTTGAGAAGAGTTTGCTTGATGAACACAGCTGCACCATTATTTGGGGCATATATATTTATGAATGATATGTCTTGTTGGTGTATGGTTCTCTTGAGCAGTATGAAGTGTCCTTCTTTATTCCTTTTGAGTAACTTTTGCTTGAAATCTATTTTATTAGATATGAGTTTTGACACTCCTGCTTGTTTCCACAGTCCATATGAGTGGTATGATTTTTCCCAACCTTTCACCTTCAGTCTATGAATATCTTTTCCTATCAGATGCATCTCCTGTAGGCAGCATATTGTTGGGTCTTGTTTTTTGATCCATTCTACTAGCCTGTGTCTCTTAATTGGTGAGTTTAAGCCATTAACATTTAGGGTTATTATTGAGATATGGTTTGTTCTTCTAGCCATATTTGTTTATTGATGTTACTAAACCTGATTTTTTATTCTCTTTGACTACTTTCCCCCCTTTACTGTCCTACCTCCCATTGTTGGTTTTCAATGTTATTGTCCATTTCCTCTTTTTGTAATGTTTTACCAAGGATTTTTTGAAGAGATGGTTTTCTAGCTGCGAATTCTTTTAACTTTTGTTTATCGTGGAAGGTTTTAATTTCATCTTCTATCCTGAAGCTTAATTTCGCTGGATACACGATTCTTGGTTGGAACCCATTTTCTTTCAGTGTTTGAAATATGTTATTCCAGGATCTTCTGGCTTTCAGAGTCTGTGTTGAGAGATCAGCTTTTATCCTGATTGGTTTGCCCCTAAATGTAATCTGCTTTTTTTCTCTTGTAGCTTTTAAAATTCTCTCCTTATTCTGTATGTTGAACATCTTCATTATAATATGTCTAGGTGTGGATCTCTTATGATTTTGCACCTTCGGCGTCGTGTAGGCTTCTAGGATTTGGGATTCTGTCTCATTCTTCAAGTCTGGGAAGTTTTCTCGTATTATTTCACTGAATAGACTGTTTATTCCTTTGGTATGGAGCTCTATGCCTTCCTGTATCCCAATGACTCTTAAATTTGGTCTGTTGATATTGTCCCATAATTCTTGGATGTTCTGCTCATGGTTTCTTAGCAGACTTGTTGAGCTGTCTATGTTCTTTTCCAGTTTAAATACTTTGTCTTCATTGTCTGATGTTCTGTCTTCTAAGTGATCTACTCTGCTGGTAGTATTCTCAATTGAGTTTTTAAGTTGGTTTTTTGTTTCCTGCATTTCTAGGATTTCTATTTGTTTGTTTTTTCTTACCTCTATCTCTCTATGAAATTGATCTTTTACTTCCTGGATTTGTTTGTCAATGTGATCTTTCATTGTATGATTTTGCTGTCTCACGTCTTCCTTGAGACTCCAGATCATCTGAAGCATATATATCCTAAACTCTTTATCTGACATTCCATCTGTTGCAGCTATTACCTCTTCTAATGTTTAGTTGACCTGCATTGCTTCTGGTCCTTTCTTTCCTTGTCTTTTCATGCTGCTCACGTTTCTTTCTGCTTGGTGGAACTGTTGTGTTTATGAGTTTTTCCCCCTAATTATTTATATTGCTCTTGTATAGTTGAAAAATCTCCCTTGCAGGGCGGGTAGTGGCTGTGCTCCTTCTCTAGTTGGTGTGACCTCAAAAGCGCGCTGGCAGGCCGCTAGGCCTGCTCTGCCTGTTGTTCGCGGGTCTGCCCACCCTGCGGTAGCGGGTGGCGGCTCTGCTCTGCCCCTCCTCCAATTGTGACGATATGACTATCACCCCCTTGTGTCGTTGGGCCTGATCCGGATGCAGGCGGCTGCTCTGCTCTTTCCCCCTACTCCAATTGGAGTGGCGTATCTACCATGCTGGCAGGCCTCTAGGCCTGATCCGTTGGTGGGTCTCAGGTCTGCTTGACTCTGGCAGTAAGGGGAGTTGGGTATCGAGAGTTCTTTGGTCCTTGCAGTCACCCTGCAGAGAGATTTTGAAGTTTCCCGGTTGTTCGCCAGGTGGGCAGGGCTATTAGTAGAGCCCAAAGGGCATGGCCAACTTCTGCTCTCTGTAACGGTCTTTCTGCACAGCAGACTCTAATCTCTGCTTTCTGTATCAGTTTTTCTGCACCCCAGTCTCCAAATTCTGCTCTCTCTACGAGTCCTTCTGCACCTCAGTCTCCAACCTCTTCTCTAGGCAACAGTCCTTCTGCACCCCAGTCTCAAACCTCTGCTCTCTGAAACAGTCCTTCTGCACCCCAGTCTCTAAACACTGCTCTCTGCAACAATCTTTCTGTTCTGCAGTATCCAACTTCTGCTTTCTGTAACAGTCCTTCTGAACCTCAGTCTTCAAAGTTTAATCTCTGCAACAGTCCTTCTGCACCCCATTCTCCAACCTCTGCACTCTGCAACAGTCTTTTGAACCCCAGTCTCCAACATCTGCTCTCAGCAACAGTCTTTCTAACCCCAGTCTCCAAACTCTGCTCACTGCAAAGATTCTTCTAGACCCCAGGCTCAAACGTTTTTCTGCAACAGTCTTTCTGCACCAGCCCTTCTGCACCACAGTCTCCAACGTTTTTTTGCAGCAGTCCTTCTGCACCACAGTCTCCAACTTCTGCTCTCTGTAAGATCTTTCTGCACGCCAGTTTCCAAAATCGGTTCTCTCTAACATTCCTTCTCCAACGCAGTCTGTGTCTTCTGCTTTCTTCGAAGGTCCTGCGGCACCCCAGTCTCCAACCTCTGTCCTCTGTAACAGTCCTTCTGCTCCCCAGTCTCCAACATCTGCTCTCTGTAACAGTCCTTCTGAACCAAGTCTCCAACCTCTACTCTCTGTAACAGTCCCTCTGCAACCCAGTCTTAAACCTCTGCTTTCTGCAATTGTCCTGCGGCACCCCAGTCTCCAACCTCTGTCCTCTGCAACAGTCCTTCTTCTCCCCAGTCTCCAAAATATGCTTTCTGTAACAGTCCTTCTGAAACGTAGTCTCAACCCTCTGCTCTCCGTAACGGTCCTTCTGCAACCCAGTCTCCAAACTCTGCTTTCTGTATCAGTCCTTCTGAAGCTGAGTCTCAAACCTCTGTTCTCTGTATATATACTTCTGCACCTCAGTCTCCAACCTGTTCTCTCTATGACATTTCTTCTGCACCCCAGTCTCCAACCTCTGCTCTCTGTAACAGTTTTTCTATACCGCAGTCTCCAAATCCTGGTCTCTGTAACCGTCCTTTTGCACCCCAATTTCCAACTTCTGTTTACTGTAACACTCCTTCTGCACCTCAGTCTACAAACTCTGCTCTCTGTAACAGTTTTTCTACACCTCAGTCTCCCACTTCTGCTCTCTGTAAGATCCTTCAGGAACCCAGTCTCCAACCACTAGTCTCTGTAACAGTCCACCTGCACCTCAGTCTCCAAACTCTGCTCTCTGTAAGATCCTTCAGCAACGCAGTCTCTAAACTCTGCGCTCTACAACAGTCCTTCTGCACCCCAGTCTCCAAACTCTGCTCTCTGTAGCAGGCCTTCTGCACCCCAGTCTCCAACCTCTGCTCTCTGGAACGATCCATCTGCACACCAGTCTCCAACATCTGCTCTCTACAATGATCCTACTTTACGCCAGTCTCCAACCTCTGCTCTCTTCAACAGTCCTCTTGCACCACAGTCTCCAAAATATGCTCTTTGTATGATCCATCTGAACCCCAGTCTCAAACCTCTGCTCTCTGTAACATCCTTCTGCACCCCAGTCTCCAACCGCTGCTCTCTGTAACAGTTTTTCTGCACCTCATTCTCCAACCTCTGCTCTCTTCAACAGTATTTCTGAACCCCACTATCCAACCTCTGCTCTCTGCAACAGTCTTTCTACACCCCAGTCTCCAACTCTGCTTTCTGCAACGATCATTCTGGACCCCAGTCTCCAATGTCTGCTCTCTGCAAGAGTCATTCTAGACCGCAGTCTCTAACCTCTGCTCTCTGTATAAATCCTTCTGCACTCCTGTCTACAATTTCTACTCTTTGTAAGATCCTTCTGCAACCATGTTTGACACTCTTCTCTCTGTAACAGTGCTTCTGCCCACCGGTCTCCAACCTCTGCTCTCTGCAATGATCCTTCTTCACCAAAGTCTCCAACCTCTGCTCTCTGCAACAGTCCTTCTACAACCCAGTCTCCATTATCTGCTCTCTGCAACAGTCCTTTTGCACCTCAATCTGAAAAGTCTGCTCACTGCAACGACCGTTCTGCACCACAGTCTCCTACTTCTGCTCTTTGTAACAGTCCTTCTGCACATCATTCTCTCAACTCTGCTCTTTGTAAGATTCTTCTACAACCCAGTCTTTAAACTCTGCACTCTGTAACAGTCCTTGTGCACAACAGTCTCCAAACTCTGCTCTCTGTAACAATGCTTCTGCTCATCAGTCTCCAAACTCTGCTCTCTGCAACGTTCTTTCTACACCTCATTCTCCAATATCTGTTGTCTGCAATAGTCATTCTGCAAACCAGTGTGCAACCTCTGCTCTCGGCTACGATTCTTCTGCACCCCAGTCACCAACCTCTGCTCTCTGCAATGATCCTACTGAACACCAGTCTTCAACCTCTGATCTCTGCAACAGTCCTTCTGCACCTCAATCTCCAGCTTCTGCTTTCCGTAAGATTCTTCTGCACCCCTGTATCCAACCACTGCTCTCTGTAACAGTCCTTCTGCACCAGAGAATTTAACCTCTTCTCTCTGTAACAGGACTTCCACACCTCAGTCTCCAACCTCTACTCTCTGCAACAGTCCTTCTACACCGCAGTCTCCAACCTCTGCTCTCTACAACAGTCCTTCTGCACGCAGTTACCAACATCTGCTCTCTGCAAGAGACCTTCTGCACCCCAGTCTTCAACATCTGCTCTCTGCAACAGTCATTCTGCAATTCAGTCTGAAAACTCTTCTCTTTGCAACGATTCTTCTCCACCAAAGTCTCCTACATCTGCTCTCTGCAACAGTCAGTTTCCACCCCAGTCTCCAAACTCAGCTCTCTGTAAGATCCAACTGAACCCCAGTCTCCAACCTCTGCACTCTGTAACAGTCCTACTGCACCCCAGTCTCCAAACTCTGCTCTCTGTAACAGTCCTTCTGCACCTCAGTTTCCAACCTCTGCTATCTGAAAAAGTCCTTCTGCACCCCAGTCTCTAAAATCTGCTCTCTGAAACAGTCCTTATGCACCCCATTCTCCAACATCTGCTCTCTGCAACAGTCCTTCTGCACCCCAGTCTCCAAGCTCTGCTCTCTGCAACGGTATTTCTGGACCCCAATCTCCAACGTCTGCTCTCTGCAACAGTCATTCTGCACCCCAGTCTTCAACATCTGCTCTCTGCAACAGTCCTTCTGCACCTCAGTCTGAAGACTCTTCTCACTGTAACATTCCTTCTCCACCCCTGTCTTCAACCTCTGTCCTCTGCAACAGTCCTTCTGCTCCCCAGTCTCTGAGATCTGCTTTTTGTAACAGTCCTTCTGTACCGGAGTATCCAACGTCTGCTCTTTGTAATGGTCCTTCTACACCCAAGTCTCCAAACTCTGCTTTCTGTATCAGTCTGTCTGAAAACCACTCTCCAACCTGTGTTCTCTGTATCTATCCTTTTGCACCTCAGTCTCAACCTGTGCTCTTTGTAAGAGTCCTTCTGCACCCCAGTCTCCAACCTGTGCTCTTGGTAACAGTCCTATATCGCAGTCTCCAAACTTTGCTTTCCTTAAAGGTCCTTCTGCACCCCAATTTCCAAACTCTGCTTCCTGTAAAAGTCATTCTACACCTGAGTCTCCAAACTCTGCTCTCTGTAACAGTCCTTCTACACCTCAGTCTGAAAATTCTGCTCTCTGCACGATCATTCTGCACCCCAGTCTCCCACCACTGCTTGCGGTAACAGTCCCCCTGCACCTTAGTCTCCAACCTCTGCTCTCTGTAAGATCCTTCATCAATCCAGTCTCCAAGCACTGCTCTCTATAACAGACGATCTCTCCCAAGTCTCCAAATTCTTCTCTCGGCAACGATTCTTCTCCACACCAGTCTCAAACCTCTGCTCTCTGAAACAGTACTTTTTGCACCACAGTCTCCAACCTCTGATCTCTGTAACCGTCCTTCTGCACCCTAGTCTCCAACCTCTGCTCTCTGTAACCGTCCTTCTGCACCCCAGTCTCCAACCTCTGCTATCTGTAACAGTCCTTCTGAACCTCAGTCTTCAACCTCTGATCTCTGCAACAGTCCTTCCTCACCCCATTCTCCAACCTCTGCTCTCTGCAACAGTCCTTTGCACCCCAGTCTCCAACATCTGCTCTCAGCAACAGTCCTTCTAACTCCAGTCTCCAAACTCTGCTCTCTGAAACGATCCTTCTGGACCCCAGGCTCCAACGTCCTTCTGCAACAGTCCTTCTGCACCAGTCCTCCTGCAGTCTCCAACCTCTGCTCTGTTTAACAGTCATTCTGCACCCCAGTCTCTAAAATCTGCTCTCTTTCACAGTCCTTCTGCACGCCAGTCTCCAACGTCTGCTCTCTGGAACAGTACTTCTGCACCCCAGTCTCAAAACTCTGCTCTCTGAAACGATTCTTCTGGACCCCAGTCTCCAACGTCTGCTTTCTGCAACAGCCCTTCTGCAACACAGTATCAAACCTCTTCTTTTTGTAAGATCCTTCTGCACTCTAGTTTCTAAACTCTGCTCTCTGTAACATTCCTTCTTCACTAAAGTCTCAAACCTCTGTCTTCTGCAACAGTCCTTCTGCTCCCCAGTCTCCAAGATATGCTCTCTGTAACAGTCCTTCTGTACCGCAGTCTCCAACCTCTGCTCTTTGTAACAGTCCTTCTACACCGCAGTCTCCAAACTCTGCTTTCTGTATCAGTCTTTCGGAACCCCAGTCTCCAACCTCTGTTCTCTGTATCTATCTTTCTGCACCTCAGTGTCTAAACTGTGCTCTATGTAAGAGTCCTTCTGCACCCCAGTCTCCTACCTCGTCTCTCGGAAACAGTCTTATACCGCAGTCTCTAAACTCTGCTCTCTGTAACAGTCCTTCCACACCTCAGATTCCAACCTATGCTCTCTGTATCAGTCCTTCTGCACCAAAGTCTTCAACCTCTGCTCTCTGTAACAATCCTTCTAAACTCCTGTCTGCAACCTCTGCTCTTTGTAATATTCTTCTGAAACCCAGTCTCCAAACTCTGCTCTCTGTAACATTGCTTCTGCACACCGGTCTCCAACTTCTGCTCTCTGCAAAGATTTATTCTCACCAAAGTCTCCTACCTTTGCACTCTGTAACAATCCTTCTGTACCCCAGTCTCCAACATTTGCTCTCTGCAACATTCGTTCTGCACCTCAGTCTGAAAACTCTGCTCACTGCAACGACCCTCCTTCACCCCAGTCTTTAACCCCTGCTCTCTGCAACAGTCCTGCTGCAACTCAGTCTGAAATCTGTGCTCTCTGCAATGATCCTTCTGCACCTCAGACTCCTAACTCTGCTCTTTGTAAGACCCTTCTGCAACCCAGCCTCCAGACTCTGCTCTTGGCAACAGTGCTTCTGCACACTAGTCTCGAATGTCTGCTCTCTGTAAGATCCTTATGCACTCCAGTCTCCAACCTCTGCTCTCTGTAGCAATCCTTCTGCACCCCAGTCTCAAACATCTGCTCTCTGCAACAGTTCTTCTGCACCTCAGTCTGAAAACTCTGCTCTCTGCAACGACCGTTCTGCATCCCAGTCTCCTACCTCTACTCTCTGTAACACTCCATCTGCACCTCAGTATCCAAACTCTGCTATTTTTAATATCATTCTGGCACCCAGTCTCTAACCTCTGCTCTCTGTAACAGGCCTTCTGCACCCCAGTCTCCAACCTCTTCTCTCTGCAATGATTCTTCTCCACCCCAGTCTCCAACATCTGCTCTCAGCAACAGTCCTTTTGCACCCCAGTCTCCAAACTCTGCTATCTGTAAGATCCATCTGAAACCCTGTCTTTAACCTCTGCTCTCTGTAACAGTCCTCCTGCACCCCAGTCTCTGAATTCTGCTCTCTGTAACAGTCCTTCTGCACCTCAGTCTCCAACTTCTTCTCTCTGTAACAGTCCTTCTGCACCCCAGTCTAAAACATCTGCTCTCTGTAACAGTCCTTCTGCACCCCAGTCTCCAAACTCTGCTCTCTGCAATGCTCCTTCTGGACCCCAGTCTCCAACGTCTGCTCTCTTCAACAGTCCTTCTGCACCACAGTCTCCAACCTCTGCTCTTTGTAAGATTCTTGTGCACTCCAGATTCCATACTCTGCTCTCTGTAACATTCCTTTTCCACCCCAGTCTCCACACTCTGTCCTCTGCAACAGTCCTTCTGCTCCCCAGTCTCCGACATCTGGTCTCTGTAACAGTCCTTCTGTACCGCAGTCTCCAAACGTTGCTCTTTGTAACGGTTCTTCTACAACCCATTCTCCAACCTCTGCTCTCTGTATCAGTCTGTCTGAACCGCAGTCTCCAACTGCTGTTCTCTGTATCTATCCTTTTCCACTTCAGTCTCCAACCTCAGCTCTCTTTAGCATCCTTCTAAAACCCAGTCTCCAAACTCTACTCTCTGTAACAATCCTTCTGAACACCAGTCTCCAACCTCTGCTATCTGAAATGATTCTTCTGAACCCCAGTCTCTGATGTCTGCTCTCTGCAACAGTCCTTCTGCACCCCAGTCTCCAATATCTGCTCTCTGCAACAGTCATTCTGCACTTCAATCGGAAAACTCTGCTGTATACTATGAACATTCTGCACCTCAGACTCCCAACTCTGCTCTCTGTAATATCCTTCTGCAACCCAGTGTTTAAACTCTGCACTTGGTAATCGTCCTTCTACACAACAGTCTCAAAACTCTGCTCTCTGTAACAGGACTTTTGCAACCCAGTATCTAACCACTGCTCTCTGTAACAGGCCTTCTGCACCCCAGTCTCTAAATTCTTCTCTCTGCAAGGATTCTTCTTCACACCAGTCTCCAAACTCTGCTCTCTGAAACAGTCCTCTTGCACCACAGTCTCTAAAATCTGTTCTCTGTAAGATTCATCTAAACCCCAGTCTTCAAACTCTGCTCTCTGTAACAGTTTTTCTGCACCTCATTCTCAAACCTCTGCTCTCTGCAACAGTCTTTCTGAACCCCACTCTCCAACCTCTGCTCTCTGCAACAGTATTTCTGAATCCCACTCTTCAACCTCTGCTCTCTGCAACAGTCCGTCTGCACCCCAGTCTCCAACATCTGCTCTCTGCAACAGTCCTTCTACACCCCAGTCTCCAAGTCTGCTTTCTGCAATGATCTTTCTGGACCCCAGTCTCCAAAGTCTCCTCTCTGCAAGAGTCATTCTGGACCACAGTCTCCAACCTCTGCTCTCTGTAACAATCCTTCTGCACCCCTGTCTGCAACTTCTACTCTTTGTAAGATCCTTTTGCAACCAAGTTTGAAACTCTGCTCTCTGTAACAGTTCTTCTGCCCACTGGTCTCCAACCTCTGCTCTCTGCAACCATCCTTCTTTACCAAAGTCTCCAACCTCTGCTCTCTGAAACAGTCCTTCTACAACCCAGTCTCCATTATCTGCTCTCTGCAACAGTAATTTTGCACCTCACTCTGAAATGTCTGCTCACTGCAACGACCCTTCTGCACCACAGTCTCCTACTTCTGCTCTCTGTAACAGTCCTTCTGCACCTCATTCTCCCAACTCTGCTCTTTGTAAGATCCTTCTACAACCCAGTCTTTAAACTCTGCACTCTGTAACAGTCCTTGTGCACAACAGTCTCCAAACTCTGCTCTCTGTAACATGACTTCTGCCACCCAGTCTCCAAACTCTGCTCTCTGTAACAGGCCTTCTGCACCCCAGTCTCCAGCCTTTTCTCTCTGAAACAATTCTTCTCCAGCCCAGTGTCCATATTCTGCTCTCTGCAACAGTCCTTTTGCACCCCAGTCTCAAAACTCTTATCTCTGTAAAATCCATCTGAACCCCAGTCTCCAAACTCTGCTCTCTCTAAGAGTCTTTCTGCACCCCAGTCTCCAAACACTGCTCTCTGTAACAGTCCTTCTGCACCTCAGTCTCCAACCTCTGCTCTGTGTAACAGTCCTTCTGCACCCCAGTCTCTAAAATCTGCTCTCTGCCACAGTCCTTCTGCACCCCAGTCTCAAACGTCTGCTCTCTGGAACAGTCCTTCTGCACCCCAGTCTCAAAACTCTGCTCTCTGCAACGATCTTTTTGGACCCCAGTCTTTAACCTCTGGTCTCTGCAACAGTTCTTCTGCAACACAGTCTCCAACGTCTTCTATTTGTAAGATCCTTCTGCACTCTAGTTTCCAAACTCTGCTCTCTGTAACATTCCTTCTTCACCGGAGTCTCAAACCTCTGTCTTCTGCAACAGTTCTTCTTCTCCCCAGTCTCCGAGATATGCTCTCTGTAACAGTCCTTCTGTACCGCAGTCTTCAACCTCTGCTCTCTGTAACAATCCTTCTAAACCCCTGTCTGAAACCTATGCTATCTGTAATATCCTTCTGAAACCCAGTCTCCAAACTCTGCTCTCTGTAACAGTGCTTCTGCACACCGGTCTCCAACCTCTGCTTTCTGCAACAGTCCTTCTGCACCCCAGTCTCCAAACTCTGCTCTCTGCAACACTCCTTCTGGACCTTAGTCTCCAATGTCTGCTCTCTTCAACAGTCGATCTGCACCACAGTCTCCAACCTCATCTTTTTGTAAGATCCGTGTGCACTCCAGATTCCATACTCTGCTCTCTGTAACATTTCTTCTCCACCCCAGTCTCCAAACTCTGCTCTCTGCAACAGTCCTTCTGCTCCCCAGTCTCCGACATCTGGTCTCTCTAACAGTCCTTCTGTACTGCAGTCTCCAACCTGTGCTCTTTGTAACGGTCCTTCTACACCCCAGTCTCCAACCTCTGCTTTCTCTATCAGTCTGTCTGAACCGCAGTCTCCAACCACTGTTCTCTGTACCTATCCTTTTGCACCTCAGTCTCCAAACTCTACTCTCTGTAACAGTACTTCTCCACTTCAGTCTCCAACCTTTGCTCTCTGTAGCATCCTTCTAAAACCCAGTCTCAAAACTCTACTCTCTGTAACAATCTTTCTGCACACCTTCTTAACCCGTCTCCAATGTCTGCTCTTTACAACAGTCCTTCTGCACCTCAGTATCCAACATCTTCTCTCTGCAACAGTCATTCTGCACTTCAGTCGGAAAACTCTGCTGTATGCAACGACCCTTCTGCACCTCAAACTCCCAACTCTGCTCTCTGTAAGATCCTTCTGCAACCCAGTCTTTAAACTTTGCCCTTGGTAATCATCCTTCTGCACAACAGTCTTCAACCTCTGCTCTCTGTAACAGTCCTTCTACACCCCAGTCTCCAACTCTGCTTTCTGCAACGATCTTTCTGGACCCCAGTCTCCAACGTCTGCTCTCTGCAAGAGTCCTTCTGGACCACAGTCTCCAACCTCTGCTCTCTGTAACAATCCTTCTGCACCCCTGTCTGCAACCTCTGCTCTTTGTAAGATCCTTCTGCAACCCAGGTTGAAACTCTGCTCTCTGTAACAGTGCTTCTGCCCACCGGTCTCCAACCTCTGCTCTCTGCAACGATCCTTCTTCACCAATGTCTCCAACCTCTGCTCTCTGCAACAGTCCTTCTACAACACAGTCTCCACTATCTGCTTTCTGCAACAGTCCTTTTGCACCTCACTCTGAAAAGTCTGCTCACTGCAACGACCCTTCTGCATTACAGTGTCCTACTTCTGCTGTCTGTAACAGTCCTTCTGCACCTAATTCTCCCAACTCTGCTCTTTGTAAGATCCTTCTACAACCCAGTCTTTAAACTCTGCACTCTGTAACAGTTCTTCTGCACAAGAGTCTCCAAACTCTGCTCTCTGTAACATGACTTCTGCAACCCAGTCTCCAAACTCTGCTCTCTGTTACAGGCCATCTGCACCCCAGTCTCCAACCTCTTCTCTCTGCAACGATTCTTCTCCACCCCAGTCTCCAGAAACTCCTTTCTGCAACAGTTCTTTTGCACCCCAGTCTCAAAACTCTGCTCTCTGTAAGATCCATCTGAACCCCAGTCTCCAAACTCTGCTCTCTGTAACAGTTCTTCTGCACCCAGTCTCCAAACACTGCTCTCTGTAACAGTCCTTCTGCAGCTCAGTCTCCAACCTCTGCTCTGTGTAACTGTCGGAGACCAGCTCCAACAGAGGGTCTCAGGAGATGAACGGATGGTGAGGAGTCGGCAAAAGAGGGTGTGGAGATACAACACAGACACCAAAGTGAAGGTGTTGATCCCGATCTTTACTTGTGAAGTTGATCATATATACTTTTCATTTTGGCAGGCTTACAGTACTTTGAGATTACAAAACAGGAATCATCATTCAAACAAAACAAAATATTACATAACTACAATTAGAATAGAAGAATGTATCTTGGCTTATGCATAAGAAAGCATTTGTACTTTCAGTTCGCGTTTTGCTTTGAGCAGTTTCTGCTTAGTTAACTTTTAATAATAGTTACAAATGTCCCAAACTATTGGCTTGACTATTCTTTCTTGACTTACTGACTGGAACCGGTGCCATGGTTATGGCAAAGGGCTGACTTGTTATTACTTTTAATCAAACAGAAGTAAGAGCACAAACCATTGTGCACAGGAACAAGAACAAATTGCCCAGTACTAAGCACTAATCTATCTTTTTAACATTAATTTTTTTCTCTTGATTTTAATTTAATTTCTCAAAAACTTCCTTGACAGGAATACAGGGAGTTTTTCTTTAGACATTAACAATTTACACTCCACAGCTGAATCATTGCATTTAGAGCAAAAAGATCTATGCTTTAGAAGTAGTTGCATTAATTGGGAAAGTCATTATTTTTCCTTTATACTTAATGGTCATATGAGAAATCAAAACTATACTTATTAAAGGAATACAAAAACAAATCAGCCCATTCCCAGAAAAATACTGCGCTCCTCCAGAGGATGGACGCCTTGCACCATCCACCTCAGTAGGGCCTTGCCATTGCCTGAGTCAGAAGAGGGGCGCAGCATGTAACAGTCATTCTGCACCCCAGTTTTTAATATCTGCTCTCTGCCACAGTCTTTCTGCACCCCAGTTTCCAACGTCTGCTCTCTGGAAAAGTCCTTCTACAACACAGTTTCAAAACTCTGCTCTTTGCATTGATCCTTCTGGACCCCAGTCTCCAACCTCTGCTTTCTTTATCAGTCTTTCGGAACCCCAGTCTCCAACCTCTGTTCTCTGTATCTATTTTTCTGCACCTCATTCTCCAACCTGTGCTCTATGTAAGAGTCTTTCTGCACCCCAGTCTTCAACCTCTTCTCTCAGTAACAGTCTTATACCGCAGTCTCCAAACTCTGCTCTCTGTAACGGTCCTTCTGCATCCCAATTTCCAAACTCTGCTTCCTATAACAGTACTTCTGCACCTGAGTCTCCAAACTCTTCTCTATGTAACCGTCCTTCTACACCTCAGTCTCCAACCTCTGCTCTCTGTAACAGTCCTTCTGCACCTCAGTCTCCAACCTCTGCTCTCTGTAAGATCCTTCAGCAACCCAGTCTCCAAACTCTGCTCCCTACAAAAGTCTTTCTGCACCCGAGTTTCCAAAATCTCCTCTCTGTAATAGGTCTTCTGCATGCCAGTCTCCAAACTCTGCTCTCTGAAGCAGGCCTTCTGCACCTCAGTCTCTAACCTCCGCTCTCTGCAACGATCCTACTGCACCCGAGTCTCCAAACTCTGCTCTCTGCAATGATCTTACTGCACCCCAGTCTCCAACCTCTCATCTCTGCAACAGTCCTTCTGTACCTCAGTCCCCAACTTCTTCTCTCTGTAAGATCCTTCTGCACCCCTGTCTCCAAACTCTGCTCCTTGAAACGATCTTTCTGCACCCAAGTCTCCAACCTCTTCTCTATGTAACAGGACTTCTGCACCTCAGTCTCCAAACTCTGCTCTCTGAAACAGTCCTTCTGCACCCCAGTCTTCAAACTCTTCTCTCTGCAACAGTCCTTCTGTACTGCAGTCTCCAACCTGTGCTCTCTGTAACGGTCTTTAAGCACTCCAGACTCCAATCTCTGCTTTCTGTATCAGTCCGTCTGCATTCCAGTATCTAACTTCTGCTCTCTTTAAGAGTCCTTCTGCACCTTAGTCTTTAACCTCTACTCTCTGCAACAGTCCTTCTGCACTCCAGTCGCCATCCTCTGCTCTCTGCAACAGTCCTTCTGCACCCAGTCTTTAACCTCTGCTCACTGCAACAGTCTTTCTGCACACCAGTCTCCAAACTCTGCTCTCTGCAACGATACTTCTGGAGCCTAGTCTCCAACCTCTAATCTCTGCAACAGTCCTTCTGCTCCACAGTTTCCAACCTCTGCTCTCTGTAAGATCTTTCTGCACTCCAGTTTACAAAATCTGCTCTCTCAAACATTTCTTCTCCATTGCATTCTCCAACCTCTGCTTTCTGCGGGGGTGCGGCACCCCAGTCACCAACTTCTGTCCTCTGTAACAGTCCATCTGAACCCCAGTATCCAAACTCTGCTCTCTGTAACATTCCTTCTGTAGTGCAGTCTCGAACCTCTGCTCACCGGAACGGTCCTTCTGCACCCCATTCTCCAAAATCTGCTTTCCGTATCAGTCTTTCTGAACCCCAGTCTCAAAACTCTGCTCTCTGTATCTATCCTTCTTCACCTCAGTTTCAAACCTGTGCTCTCTGTAACATTCCATCTGCACCCCAGTCTCCAACCCCTGCTTTCTGTAAGAGTTTTTCTATACCACAGTGTTCAAACTCTGGTTTCTGTAACGGTCCTTCTGCATCCCAATTTCCAACTTCTGCTTTCTGTAACAGTCCTTCTGCACCTCAGTCTCCAAACTCTGCTCTCTGTAACAGTCTTTCTACACCTCAGTCTCTAGCCTCTGCTCTCTGTAACAGTCCTTCTGCACCTCTGTCTGACACCTCTGTTCTCTGCACGATCCTTCTGCACCCCAGTCTCCAACCACTGCTCTCTGTAACAGTACACCTGAACGTCAGTCTCCAACCTCTTCTCTCTGTAAGATCCTTCAACAACCCAGTATCCAAACTCTGCTCTCTAAAACAGTCTTTCTGCTACTAAGTCTCCAAACTCTTCTCTCTCTTACAGGCCTTCTGCACGCCAGTCTCCAAACTGTGCTCTTTATAGCAGGCCTTCTGCATCACAGTCTCCAACCTCTGCTCTCTGCAACGATCCTTCTGCACCCTAGTCTCCAAACTCTGCGCTCTGCAATGATCCTACTGCACCCTAGTCTCCAAACTCTGATCTCTGCAAGAGTCCTTCTGCACCTCAGTGTCCAAATTCTGTTCTCTGAAACATCCTTTTGCACCCCTGTATCAAACCTCTGCACTCTTTAATAGTCCTTCTGCACCTGAGTTTTCAACCTCTGCTCTCTGTAACAGAACTTCCGCACCTCATTCTCCAACATCTGCTCTCTGCAACAGTCCTTCTGCACCCCAGTCTCAAACCTCTGCTCTCTATAACAGTCCTTCTGCAACCTAGTTACAAATATCTGCTCTCTGCAACAGTTCTTCTGCACCACAGTCTCCAACCTCTGCTCTTTGTAAGATTCTTGTGCACTTCCATACTCTGCTCTCTGTAACATTCCTTTTCCACCCCAGTCTCCACACTCTGTCCTCTGCCACAGTCCTTCTGCTCCCCAGTCTTCGACATCTGGTCTCTGTAACAGTCCTTCTGTACCGCAGTCTCCAACCTTTGCTCTTTGTAACGGTCCTTCTAAACCCCAGTTTCCAACCTCTGCTTTCTGTATCAGTATGTCTGAAGCGCAGTCTCCAACCGCTGTTCTCTGTATCTATCCTTTTCCACTTCAGTCTCCAAACTCTGCTCTCTGTAGCATCCTTCTAAAACCCAGTCTCCAAACTCTACTCTCTGTAACAATCTTTCTGCACAACAGTCTGCTCTCTGAAACGATCCTTTTTAACCCCAGTCTCTGATGTCTGCTCTCTGCAACAGTCCTTCTGCACCCCAGTCTCCAATATCTGCTCTCTGCAAAAGTCATTCTGCACTTCAGTCGGAAAACTCTGCTCTCTGTAACGGTTCTTAAGCACTGCAGTCTCAAATGTCAGCTTTCTGTATCAGTTCTTCTGAACCCCAATATCCAACCTGTGCTCTTCGCAACAGTCCTTTTACACCCCAGTGTCCAGTCTCTGCTCTCTGCAACAGTTTCTTTGCAACCCAGTCTCCAACCTCTGCTCTCTGTAATAATCCTTCTGCACCTCAGTCTTCAACCTCTGCTCTCTGCAACGGTCCTTCTGCACCTCAGTCTCCAAAAACTACTCTCTGTAAATGTACTTCTGAACCCCTTCTTCAAACTCTGCTCTCCATAATAGGCCTTCTGCACCCCAGGTCTCCAACCTCTATTCTCTATAACAATCCTTCTTCACCCCCAGTTTAAAAATTTTGCTCTCTAAAATGATCCTTATGCATCCCGGTCCCCAAACTCCGCTCTTTGCAACAGTCCTTCTGCACCCCAGTCTCCAACATGTGCACACTGCAAAAGTCCTTCTGCACCTCACTGTGAAAACTCTGTTCTCTACAACGACCCTACTCCACCCCAGTCTCCAACCTCTGCTCTCTGTAACAGTCCTAATGCACATCGGTCTACAAATCGGCTCTCTGTAAGATCCTTGTGCAACCTTGTCTAAAAACTCTGCTCTCTGTAGAAGTTCTACTGCACACCAATCTCCAAATTCTGCTCTCTGCAACGATCCTTCTGCATCTCAGTCTCGAAACTCTACTCTTTGTAACAGTCCTTCTGCACACCAGTCTCAAACCTCTGCTGTCTGCAACGATCTTTCTGTACACCAGTTTCCAACATCTGCTTTCTGCAACACTCCTTCTGCACCCCAGTCTCCAACCTCTGCTCTCTGCAACGATCCCTCTGCACCCCAGTCTAAAAACTATGCTCTCTACAACAATTATTTTGCACCCCAGTTTCCAACCTCTGCTCTCTGCAAAAGTCATTCTGCACCCAAGTCTCCAACATCTGCTCCCTGCAACAGTCTTTCTGCACCTCAGTCTTACAACTCTGCTCTCTGCAACGATCCTGTTGCACCCCAGTCTCCAACCTCTTTTCTCTGCAACAGTCTTTCTGTACCGCAGTCTCCAATCTTTGATCTTTGTAAGGGTACTTATGCACCCCAGTATCAAACCTCTTCTTTCTGTATCCATCATTTTTCACCCCAGTCTCCAAACTCTGCTCGCTGTAACAGTCCTTCTGAAACTCAGTCTGCAAACTCTGTTCTCTGAAACAGTACTTCCAAACTCCAGTCTTTATCCTCTGCTCTCTCCAACAGTCCTTTTGAACCACAGACTACAACATCTTCTCTCTAAAACAGTTCTTCTCCACCCCAGTCGCAAAACTTTGCTCTCTGTAAAAGTCCTTCTGTACTGCAGTCTCCATAATCTGCTCTCTCTAAGATCCTTCTGCAACCCAGTCTGTAAACTCTGCCTACTGTAACAGACTTTCTGCACTCCTTCTCCAACCTCTGTTCTCTGTAACAGTCCTCGTGTAGTGCAGTCTCCAAAATCTGCTATCTGTAACGGTCCTTCTGCACTTCAGTCTCCAACCTCTGCTTTCTGTATCAGCACTTCTGCACCCCAGTCTCCAACCTCTGCTCTCGGTAACAGTTCTTCTTCACCTCAGTCTCCAAACTCTGCTCTCTGCCACAGTCCTCCTGCACCAAAGTATCAAACCTCTACTCCCTGCAACACTCCTTCTGCACCTCAGTCTCTAAACTCTGCTCTCTGTAACAGTCCTTTTTTACCGCAGTCTCAAAACTCTGCTCTCTGTAATAGTCTTTCTGAACCCCAGTCTCCAACGTAAGCTTTCTCTATCAGTTCCTCTGCACCCCAGTCTCCAACCTCTGCTCTCAGTAACAGTCCTTCTGCACCCCAGTCTCCAACTTCTGCTCTCTGCAACATTTCTTCTGCACCCCAGTCTCCATCTGTGATTTCTGTTACTGCCCTTCTGCACCCCAGTCTCAACCCACTGATATACGTAACAATCCTTCTGGACCTCAGCCTCCAACCTCTATTCTCTACAACAGTCCTTCTGCTCTTAAGTCTCCAACCTCTACTCTCTGTAAAAGTCCTTCTGCACCTCGGTCTCCAACATTTGCTCTTTGTAAGATTCTTCTGAACCCAGTCTCCAAACTCTGCCCTCTGTAACAGTCCATCTGCACCCCTTCTCCATACTCTGTTCTGTGTAACAGTCCTTTTGCACGCCAGTCTTAATACTCTGCTCTCTACAAAGATAATTCTGCACCCCAGTCTCCATCCTCTGCTCTCTACAAAAGTCCTTCTCCACTCCAGTCTCTAAACTCTGCTCTTTGTAACAGTTCTCCTGTATAGCAGTCTCCAAAATCTGCTCTCTGTAACGGTATGTTGTTCCCACCAGTCTCCAAACGCTGCTTTCTATAACAGTTCTTCTGCAACTTAGTATCCAAACTCTGCTCTCTGCAACAGTCCTTCTGCACCTCAGTCTGAAAACTATGTTCTCTGCAACAATCCTTCTGCAACCCTGTCTCCAAACCCTGCTTTCTGTAACAATCCTTCTGCACCCCAGTCTCCAACCTCTGCTCTTTGTAACAGGCCTTTTGCACCCCATTCTCCAACTTCTGCTCTCTGCAACAGTTCTTCTGCACCCCAGTCTCCAAAATGTGTTTACTGTATCAGTCCAACTGCACCACAATTTCCAACCTCTGCTCTCTCTAGTAGTCTTTCTGCACCTCAGTCTACAAACTCTGCTCTCTGCAACAGTCCTTCTGCACCCCAGTCTCCAACATGTGCTCTCTGCAACAGTCCTTCTGCACCAAATCTCCAACCTCTGCTTCTGTAACCCAGTCTAGAAACTCTGCTTCCTGCAACAGTCCTTCTGCACCCCAATCTTAAAACTGTGCTCTCCACAACAGTCCTTATATACCCCAGTTTCCAGCCTCTGCTCTCTGAAAAAGTCCCTCTGCAACCCAGTCTCCAACCTCTGCTCTCTGTAACAATTCTTCTTCACCTCAGTCTTCAAACTCTGGTCTCTGCAACGGTCCTTCTGCACCTCAGTCTTTAAAAACTACTCTCTGTAAATGTACTTCTGAACCCCTTTTCCAAACTCTGCTCTCTGTAATAGGCCTTCTGCACCCCAGTCTCCAACCACTGTTCTCTATAACAATCCTTCTGCACTCCAGTCTCAAAATTTTGCTCTCTACAACGATCCTTCTGCACCACAGTCCCCAAACTCTGCTCTTTGCAACAGTCCTTCTGCACCCCAGTCTCCAACATGTGCTGTCTGCAAAAGTCCTTCTGCACCAGGTCTGAAAACTCTGTTCTCTACAAAAATCCTCCTGCACCCCAGTCTTTATCCTCTGCTCTCTGTAACAGTCCTGCTGCACATCGTCTACAACTCTGCTCTCCCTAAGATCCTTGTGCAACCTTGTCTGAAAACTCTGCTCTCTATAAGTGTTCTACTGCACCTCAGTCTCCAAACTCTGCTCTCTGCAATGATACTTTTGCACACCAGTCTCCAACATGTGCTCTCTGCAAAAGTCCTTCTGCACCCCAATCTTCAACATCTGCAGTCTGCAACAGTCTACCTGAAGCTCAGTCTGAAAACTATGCTATCTGCAACAATCCTTGTGGACCCCAGTCTCCCAACTCTGCTTTTTGTAACAGTCCTACTGCTCCTCAGTCTCCAAAATCTACTTTCTGTAACAGTGCTTCTGAATGCCAGACTCAAACCTCTGATCTCTGTAAGATTTTTCTGCAACCCAGTTTCCAAATCTGCTCTTTGTAACATTCCTTATCCTCCCCAGACTCCAACCTCTGCTCTCTGTAACAGTCCTTCTGCTCTCCAGTCTCCAACCTCTGCTCTCTGTAACAGTCCATCTGCTCCCCAGTCCCCAACCTCTGCTCTCTGTAATGGTCATTCTGCACCCCAGTCTTCAACCTCTCCTTTCTGTATCATTTCTTCTGCACCACAGTTTCCAACATCTGCTCACTGCAACATTCCTTCTGCACCTCATTCTCCATCCTCTGCTCTCTGCGACAGTTCATCTGCACCCAGTATCCAAGGTCTGCACTCTGAAACAGTCCTTCTCCACACCAGTCTCCAACCTCTGCTCTCTGTAACAGGCCTCCTGTACTGTGGTCTTTAAAGTCTGCACTCTGTAACGGTCCTTCTGCTCCCCAGTATTCAACCTCTGCTTTCTGTATCAGTCCTTCTGCACCAAAGTCTCAAACCTCTGTATCTGCAACAATCCTTCTACACCGCAGTCTCCAAACTCTGCTATCTGCAACAGTCCTTCTGCACCTCAGGCTCCAACCACTGCTCTCTGTAACAATCCTTCTGCACCTCAGTCTCTAACCTCTACTCTCGGTAACAGTCCTTCTGCAGCTCAGTCTCCAACATCTGCTCTCTCTAAGATCCTTCTGCAACACAGTCTGTAAACTCTGCCCTCTGTAACAGTCCTTCTGCACCCCTTCTCCAACCTCTGTTCTCTGTAACAGTCCTTCTGGACGCTGGTCTCAAACCTCTGCTCGCTACAACGATCCTTCTGCACACCAGTCTCCAACCACTGCTCTCTAAAACATTCCTTCTGCACCCCAGTCTCCAATATCTGCTCTCTGCAAAAATCCTTTTGCACCTCAGTCTGAAAACTCTGTTCTCTGCAAAAATCCTTCTGCACCTCAGTCTGAAAACTCTGTTCTCTGTTACGATCCTTCTGCACCCCAGTCTCCAAACTCTGTTCTCTGTAACAGTCCTGCTGTACCACAGTCTCTAAGCTCTGCTCTCTGTAAGATCCTTCTGCAACCCTGTCCCCAAACTCTGCTGTCTGTAACAGTCCTTTTGCACCCCAGTCTCCAACCTCTGTTCTTTGTAACAGGTCTTTTGCACCCCATTCTCCAACCTCTGCTCTCTGCAACAGTCTTTCTGCACCTGAGTCTTCAAACTCTGCTTTCTGTATCAGTCCATCTGCACCCCAATCTCCAACCTCTGCTCTCTGTAACAGTACTTCTGCATCACAGTCTACAAACTCTGCTCTCTACAACAGTCCTTCTTCACCCAAATCTCAAACCTGTGCTCTCCGCAACAGTCCTGCTACACCCCATGTTCAGAATCTGCTCTCTGCAGCAGTCCCTCTGAGACAAAGTCTCCAACGTCTGCTCTCTGTAACAATCCTTCTGCACCTCAGTCTCCAACCTCTGCTCTCTGCAAAGGTCCTTCTGCACCTCGGTCTCTAATCTTTGTAAAAGTACTTCTGCACCTTTTCTCCAAACTCTGCTCTCAGTAACAGGCCTTCTGCACCCCATTCTCCGAACTCTGTTCTTTATAACAATCCTTCTGCACCCCAGTCTCCAACCTCTGTACTCTTTACCAGTTCTTCAGCACCCCAGTCTCCAAACTCTGCTCTCTGCAACAGTCCTTTTGCAACTCAGTCTCCAATCTCTGCTCTAAGCAACGATTCATCTGCACCTCAGACTCCAAACTCTACTCTCTGTAACAGTCCTTCTGCTCCCCAGTCTCTAACCTCTGCTGTCTGCAACGATTCTTCTTCACCCCAGTCTGCAACGTCTGCTCTCTGCAACATACCTTCTGAACTCTAGTCTCCAACCTCTGCTCTCTGCAACGATCCTTCTGCACCCCAGTCTCCAACATCTGCTCTATGCAAAAGTTCTTCTGCACCCCTGTCTCCAACCTCTGTTCTGTGTAATATCTTTCTGCACCACAGTTTCAAAACTCTGCTCCCAGTAACATTCCTTCTCTACCCCAGTCTCCAACCTCTGCTTTCTGCAACGGTACTGCTGCACCTGAGTCTCCAACCTCTGTTCTCAGTAACAGTCCTTCTTCTCCCCATCTCCAAATTCTTCTCTATAACAGTCCTTCTTCACCTCAGTCTCCAACCTCTGCTCTCAGCAACAGTACTTCTGCACCCCTGTCTCCAACCTCTGCTCTCTGTAAGATCCTTCTGCACCCTAGTTTCCAAACTCTGCTCTCTATAACAGTCTTTCTGCACCTCAGTCTCCAACATATGCTCTCTGCGACAGTCCTTCTACACCCGATTTTCTAACCTCTGTTCTCTACAACAGTCCTTCTGAACCACAGTTTCCAACATCTGCTCTCTGAAACAGTCCTTCTGTACCCTAGTCTCCTACGTATGCTCATTGTAACAGTCCTTCTGTACTGCAGTCTCCAAACTCTGCTCTCTCTAAAGGTCCTTCTGCACCACAGTCTCCAACCTCTGCTCTCTGTAGCATTCCCTCTGCACCTAGGTCTCAAAACTCTGATCTCTGCGACAGTTCTTCTGCACCCAAGTCTCCAACCTTTTCTCTCTGCAACAGTTCTTCTGAACCCCAGTCTCCAATATCTTCACTCTGAAATAGTCCTTCTCAACCCCAGTCTCCAACCTCTGCTCTCTGTAACAGGCCTCCTGTACTGCGGTCTTTAAAGTCTGCTCTCTGTATTTTTCCTTCTTCACCACAGTCTCCAACCTCTTCTTTCTCTATCAGTCCTTCTGCACCCCAGTCTCCAACCAGTGATCTCTGTAACAGTCCTTATGCATCTCAGTCTCCAAACTCTGCTCTCTGCAACATTTCTTCTGCACCCAAGTCTCCAAACTTTGCTCCCTCCAACAGTCCTTCTACACCACAGTCTCCAACCTCTGCTTTTTGCAACAGTCCTTCTGCACCCCAGTCTCCAAAATCTGCTCTCTGTAACAATTGTTCTGCACCTTAGTCTCCAACCTCTACTCTCTAAAACAGTCGTTCTGCACATCAGTCTCCAACCTCTGCTCTGTGTAAGATCTTTCTCCAACCCAGTCTGCAAACACTTCCCTCTGAAACAGTCCTTTTGCACCCTTTCTCCGAACCTTTCTCTCTGTAACAGGCATTCTGCACCCCAGTCTCCAACCTCTGTTTTCTGTAACAGTCTTTCTGCACCCCAGTCTTAAACTCTGCTCTCTACAATGATCCTTCTTCACCCCAGTCTCTAACGTCTGCCCTCTGCAACAGTCCTTCTGCACCCAAGTCTCCAACAACTGCTCTCTGTAAGATCTTTAAGCACCCTAGTATCCAACCTCTGCTCTGTGTAACATTCCTTCTGCACCCCATGCTCAAACCTCTGCTCTCTGTAACAGTTTTTCTGTACAGCAGTCTCCAAACTCTGGTCTCTGTAACGGTCTTTCTGCACAACAATTTCTAAACTCTGCTTTCTGTAACAGTCTTTCTGCACCTCAATCCCAAAACTCTGCTCTCTGTAGCAGGCCTTCCTCACCCCAGTCTTAAAAATCTGCTCTCTCCAACGATTTATCTGCACCCCAGTCTCCAACCTCTTATCTCTGCAACAGTCCTTCTGCAAATTAGTCTCCAAATTCTGCTCTCTGTAAGATCCATTTGAACCCCAGTCTCCAACGTCTGCTCTCTGCAACGGTCCTGCTGCACCACAGTCTCCAAACTCTGCTCTCTTTACCAGTTCTTCAGCACCCCAGTCTCCAAACTCTGTTCAGTGTAACAGTCTTTCTGCGGCTCAGTCTCCAACATCTGCTCACTGCAACAGTCCTTCTGCACTCTAGTCTCCAACCTCTGCTCTCTGCAACAGTCCTTCTGCACCCCAGTCTCCAACCTCTGTCCTCTGCAACAGTCCTTCTGCTCCCCAAACTCCAACATCTGCTCTCTGTAACAGTCTTTCTGTACCGCAGTCTCCAACCTCTGCTCTCTGTAAAGGGCGTTCTGCACCCCAGTCTTCAAACTCTGCTTTCTGTATCAGTCCTTCTGAACCTCAGTCTCAAACCTCTGCTCTCTGTATCTATCCTTCTGCACCACAGTCTCCAACCTATGCTCTCAGTAACAGTTTTTCTATACCGCAGTCTCCAAACTCTGATCTCTGTAACAGTCCATCTGCACCTCAGTCTCCAAACTCTGCTCTCTGTAAGATTCTTCAGCAACCCAGTCTCCAAACTCTGCTCTCTAAAACAGTCCTTCTTCACCCCAGTCTCCAACCTCTCCTCTCTGTAACAGGCCTTCTGCATGCCAGTCTCCAAACTCTTCTCTCTGTAGCAGGCCTTCTGTACCCCATTCTTTAAAATCTGCTCTCTGCAATGATCCTCTGCACCCAATCTCCAACATCTGCTCTCAACAATGATCCTACTGCAACCCAGTCTTTTACATCTTATCTCTGCAACAGTCCTTCTGCACCTCAGTCTCCAAATTCTGCTCTCTGTAAGATCTTTAAGTACCCTAGTATCCAACCTCTGCTCTCTGTAACAGTCTTTCTGCTTCCGAGTCTCCAACCTCTGCTCTCTGTAACAGGACTTCCGCACGTCCGTCTCCAACGTCTGCTCTCTGCAACAGTCCTTCTGCACCCCAGTCTCCAAACTCTGCTCTCTACAACAGTCCTTCTGTACCCTATTTACCAACATTTGCTCTCTGCAACGACCCTTCTGCACCCCAGTCTCCTACCTCTTCTCTCTGTAACAGTTCGTCTATACCTCAGTCTCCCAACTCTGCTATCTGTAAGATCCTTCAGACACCCAGTCTTTAAACTCTGCACTCTGTAACAGTCCTTTTGCACCCAGTGTTTCCAAACTCTGCTCTCTGTAACAGTTCTTCTGCACGCCAGTCTCCAACCTCTGCTCTCTTCAATGATCCTACTGCACCCCAGTCTCCAACCTCTGATCTCTACAATAGTCCTACTGCACCTCAGTCTCCAACCTCTGATCTCTACAATAGTCCTTCTGCACCTCAGTCTCCAACTTCTGCTCTCTGTAAGATCCTTCTGCACACCTGTCTCCAAGCTCTGCTTCTTTCAAGATCCTTCTGCACCAAAGTCTCGAACCTCTACTCTATGTAACAGGACTTCTGCACTTCAGTCTCCAATCACTGCTCTCTGCAACAGTCCTTCTGCACCACAGTCTCCAAACTCTGGTCTCTGTAAGATCCTTCTGCACTCCAGACTCTAAACTCTGTTCTCTTTAACATACCTTCTCTTCCCCAGTCTTTATCCTCTTCTTTGTGCAAGTGTCCTGTGGCACCCAAGTCTCCAACCTCTGTCCTCTGCAACAGTCCTTCTGCTCCCAGTCTTCAACATCTGCTCTCTGTAACAGTCCTTCTGTACGGCAGTCTCCAACCACTGCTCTCTGTAACGGGTATTCTGCACCCCAGTCTCCAAATGCTGCTTTCAGGATCAGTCCTTCTGAAACTCAGTCTCAAAACTCTGCTCTCTGTATCTATCGTTCTGCACCTCAGTCTCCAACATGTGCTCTCTGTAACATTCCTTTTGCACCCCAGTCTCCAACCTCTGCTCTCTGTAACAGTTTTTCTATACCGCAGTTTTCAAACTCTGGTCTCTGTAACGGTCCTTCTGCACCCCAATTTCCAATCTCTACTTTCTGTACCAGTCCTTCTGCACATCAGTCTGATACCTGTGCTCTCTACACAATCCTTCTGCACCCCAGTTTAAAACATTGCTCTATATAACAGTCCACCTGCATCTCAGTCTCCACCCTCTCCTCTCTATAACAGGCCTTCTGCATGCCAGTCTCCAAAGTCTTCTCGCTGTAGCAGGCTTTCTGCACCCCAGTCTCTAAAATCTGCTCTCTGCAACGATCTTTCTGCACAGCAGTCTCCAACCTCTGCTCTCTGCAATGATTCTAGTGCACCCCAGTCTCCAACCTCTGATCTCTGCAACAGTCCTTCTGCACCACAGTCTTCAAATTCTGCTCTGTGTAAGATCCTTCTGCACCCCTGTATTTAACGTCTACTCTCTGTAACAGTCCTTCTGCATCCAAGTCTCCAACCTCTGCTCTCTGTAGCAGGACTTCAAAACCTCAGTCTCTAAACTCTGCACTCTGCAACAGTCCTTCTGCAGCATATTCTCCAAACTCTGCTTTCTACAACAGTCCTTCTGCACCCTAGTTACCAACATCTGCACTCTGCAACAGTCCTTCTGCACCCCAGTCTCCAACATCTGCTCTCTGTATCAGTTCTTCTGCATCTCAGTCTGAAAGATCTGCTCTATGCAACGACCCGTCTGCACCCCAGTCTCCTACCTCTGCTCTCTGTAACAGTCCTTCTGCTCCTCAGTCTCCAAACTCTGCTCTCTGTAAGATCCTCCTGCAACCCAGTCTTTAAACTCTGCACTCTGTAACAGTCCTTCTGCACAACAGTCTACAACCTCTGCTCTCTGTAACAGGCCTTCTGCACCCCAGTCTCCAACCTCTTCTCTCTGCAACGATTCTTCTCCACCGCAGTCTCCAACATCTGCTCTCTGCAACAGTCCTTTTGCACCCTAGTCTCCAAACTCTGCTCTCTGTAAGATCCATCTGAACCCCAGTCTTCAACCTCTGCTCTCTGTAACAGTCCTTTTGCACCCCAGTCTCCATCTCCCATCTCTGTAACAGTCCTTCTGCACCTCAGTCTCCCACCCTTGCTCTCTTTAATAGTCCTTCTGCACCCCAGCCTCTAAAATCTGCTGTCTGCAACAGTTTTTCTTAACCCCAGTCTTCAAAATCTGCTCTCTGCAGCTGTCCTTCTGAACCCCAGTCTCCAAACTCTGCTCTTTGCAATGATTCTTCTGGACTTTTGTCTCCAACGTCTTTTCTCTGCAACAATTCTTCTGCACCACAGTCTCCAACCTCTTCTCTCTTTAAGATCCTTCTGCACTCCAGTTTTCAAACTCTTCTCTCTTTACCATTCCTTCTCCACCCCAGTCTCCATCCTCTGTCCACTGAAACAGTTTTCTGCTCCCCAGACTCAGAGATCTGCTCAATGTAACAGTCCTTCTGCACCTCAGTCTCCCAATTCTGCTCTCTGTAAGATACTTCTGCAACCCAGTTTCTAAACTCTGCACTCTGTAACAGTCCTTTAGAGCCCTAGTCTCAAAACTCTGCTCTCTGTTAGATCCATCTGAACCCCAGTCTCCAACCTCTGCTCTCTGTAAGTGTAATTCTGCCCCGCGTATCCAACTTCTGCTCTCTGTAACAGTCCTTCTGCACCTCACTATCCAAGTTCTCTTCTGTGTAACAGTCCTCTGCACCCCAGTTTTTAAAATCTGCTCTCGGCAATAGTCATTCTGAACCCCAGTCTCCAAACTCTGCTCTCTTCAACGATCTTTCTGGACCCCAGTCTCCAACGTCTGCACTCTGCAACAGTCCTTCTGCACCACAGTCTTCAACCTCTGCTCTCTGTAAGATTCTTCTGCACTTCAGTTTCAAAACTCTGCTCTCTGTAACATTCCTTCTCCACAACAGTCTACAACCTCTGTTCTCAGCAACAGTCTTCTGCTCTCAAGACTCCGAAATCTGCCCTCTGTAACAGTCCTTCTGTACCGCAGTCTCCAACCTCAGCTCATTGTAACGATCCTTCTACATCCCAGTCTCCAACCTCTGCTTTCTGTAACAGTCTGTCTGAACCCCAGCCACCAATCTCTGTTCTCTGGATCTATCCTTCTGCACATCAGTCTCCAACCTCTGTTCTATGAAAGAGTCTTTCTGCACCCCAGTCTTCAACCTCTGCTCTCGGTAACAATCCTATATCGCAGTTTTCAAACTCTGCTCTCTGTAACGGTCTTTCTGCACCCCAATTTCCAAACTCTACTTCCTGTAACAGTCCTTCTGCACCTTAGTCTCCAAATTCTCCTCTTTGTAACAGTCCTTCTACACCTCAGTCTCCAACCTCTGCTCTCTGTAATAGTACTTCTGCACCTCAGTCTGAAATATCTGCTCTCTGCATGATCCTTCTGCACCCCAGTCTCAAACCACTGCTCTCTGTAACAGTCCACCTGCACCTCAGTCTCCAACCTCTGCTCTCTGTACGATCCTTCAGCAACCCAGTCTCCAAACACTGCTATCTATAACAGTCCTTCTGCACCCCAGTCTACAACCTCTCCTCTCTGTAACAGGCCTTCTGCACACCAGTCTCCAAACTCTGCTCTCTGCAACGATTCTTCTGAACCCCAGTCTCTGACCTCTGCTCTCTGTAATTATCCTACTGCACCCCAGTCTCCAACCTCTGATCTCTACAACAGTCCTTCTGCACCTCAGTCTAAAACCTCTGCTCTCTGCACGATCCTTTTGCACCCCAGTCTCGAACATCTACTCTATGTAACAGGACTTCTGCACCTCAGTCTCCAACCTCTCCTCTCTGTAACAGGCCTTCTTCAGGCCAGTCTCCAAACTCTACTCTCTGTAGCAGGCCTCGGCACCCCAGTTACCAAAATATGCTCTCTGCAACGATCCTTCTGCACCCCAGTCTCCAATCTTCCTCTTTGCAATGATCCTAGTGCACCCCAGTCTCCAACCTCTGATCTCTGCAACAGTGCTTCTGCACCTAAGTCTCCAAATTCTGCTCTCTGTAAGATCCTTCTGCACCCCTGTATCCAACCTCTGCTCTCTGGAACACTCCTTCTGCATCTAGTCTCCAAACTCTACTCTCTGTTACAGGCTTTCCACACCTCAGTCTCCAACCTCTGCTCTCTGCAAGAGTCCTCTGCACCTCAGTCTCCAACCTCTGCTCTCTACAACAGTCCTTCTGTACCCTAGTTACCAACATCTGCACTCTGCAACAGTCCTTCTGCAGTCTCAGTCTGAAAACTCTGCTCTCTGCAACGACCCTTCTGCACCCCAGTCTCCTACCTCTGCTCTCTGTAACAGTCCTTCTACACCTCAGTCTCCAAACTCTGCTCTCTGTAAGACTCTTCTGCAGCCCAGTCTTTAAACTCTGCACTCTGTAACAGTCATTCTGCAGAACAGTCTTTAAACTCTACTCTCTGTAACAGGACTTCTGCACCCCAGTCTCTAACCTCTTCTCTCTGCAACAATTCTTCTCCACCCCAGTCTCCAACATCTGCTCTCTGCAACAGTCCTTTGCACCCCAGTCTCCAAACTCTGCTCTCTATAATATCCATCTGAACCCCAGTCTCCAACCTCTGCTCTCTGTAACTGTCCTTCACCCCAGTCATCAAACACTGCTCTCTGTAACAGTCCTTCTGCACCTCAGTCTCCAAAGTCTGCTCTATATAACAGTCTTTCTGCACCCCAGTCTCCAACATCTGCTCTCTGCAACAGTTCTTCTGCACCCCAGTCTCCAAACTCTGCTCTCTGCAACAAACCTTCTGGACCCCAGTCTCCAACGTCTGCTCTCTGCAACAGTTTTTCTGCACCACAGTCTTTAAACTCTACTCTCTGTAATATCTTTCTGCACTCCAGTTTCCAGACTCTGTTCTTTGTAACATTATTTCTCCACCCCAGTCTCCAACCTCTGTCCTCTGAAAAGTACTTCTGCTCTCCAGAGTCCAAGATCTGCTCTCTGTAACAGTCCTTCCACACTGCAGTCTCCAACCTCTGCTTTCTGTATAACTCTGTCTGAACCCAAGTCTCTAACCTCTGTTCTCTGTATCTATCCGTGTGCACCTCAGTCTCCAAAATGTGCTCTATGTAAGAATCCTTCTGCACCCAAGTCTCCAACCTCTGCTCTTGGTAACAGTCCTTCTGTACCCCAATTTCCAAACTCTGCCTCCTGTAACAGTCATTCTGCACCTGAGTCTCCAAACTCTTCTCTGTGTAACAGTCCTTCTACACCTCAGTCTCAAACGTCTGCTCTTTGTAACCGTCATTCTGGACCTCAGTCTGAAACCTCTGCTCTCTGCACGATTAATCTGAACCCCAATCTCAAACCACTGCTCTCTGTAACAGTCCACCTACACCCCAGTATCTAACCTCTGCTTTCTGTAAGATCCTTCAGCAACCCAGTCTCCAAACACTGGTTTCTGTAACAGTAGTTCTGCACCCCAGTCTTCAAACTCTCATCTCTGCAACAGTCCTTCTGCACCCCTGTCTCGAACATCTGCTCTCTGCCACAGTCCTTCTGAACCTCAGTCTGAAAACTCTGCTCCATGAAACCACCCATCTGCACGCCAGTCTCCTAATTCTGCTCTCTGTAACAGTCCTTCGGCACCCCAGTCTCCAACCTTTGCTTTCTGTATCAGTAATTCTGTACCCCTGTCTCCAAATTTTGCTCTCTGTAACATTCTTTCTGCACCTCAGTCTCTAACTTCTGCTCTCTGCAACAGTTCTTCTGCACCCCAGTCTCCAAACTCTACTCTCTGCAACAGTTCTTCTGCACCTCAGTCTCCAACATCTGCACTCTGAAACATTTCTTCTCCACCCCAATCTCCAACCTCTTCTCTCTGTAACAGTCCTCCTGTATTGCAGACTCCAAACTCTGCTCTCTGTAACGGTCTTTCTGCACCCCAGTCTTCAAACTCTACCTGCAACAGTCCTTCTGGACCTCAGTCTCCAAATTCTGCTCTCTTCAACAGTCCTTCTGCACCCAAGTCTCTAACACCTGCTGCCTGCAACAGTCATTCTTCACCCCAGTCTCCAACCTGTACTCTGTGTAACAGTCCTTCTGCACCACAGTATCCAACCTCTGCTCTCTGCAATGATCCTTCTTCAACCCAGTCTTCAAAAACTGCTATCTGCTACAGTCCTTCTGCACCCCAGTCTCCAATATCTGCTCTCTATAAAAGTCCTTCTGCACCTCTGACGCCACCTCTGCTCTCTGCAATAGTCCTTCTGCACCTCAGTCTCCAACCTCTACTCTCTGTAACGGTCCTTCTGCACCTCAGTCTCCAACCTCTGCTCTCTGTAAGATCCTTCTGCAACCCAGTCTGCAAACTCTGCACTCTGTAACAGTCGTTCTGCATCCCTTCACCTAACTCTGCTCTCTGTAACAGGCCTTCTGCACTGCAGTCTTCAAACTCTGTTCTCTGTAACAGTGCTCTGCACCCCAGGATCCAACTTGTGTTCTCTGTAACAATCCTTCTGCATCTCAGTTCCCAAACTCTGACATCTGCAGTGGTCCTACTGCACCTCAGTCTCTAACCTCTGCTCTCTTCAACGATCCTTTGGCACCCGAGTCTCCAAACTCTGCTCTATGCAAAAGTCCTTCTAAACCCCAGTCTCCAACATCTGATCTCTGCAACAGTCCTTCTGCACCTCAGTCTGAAAACTCTGCTCTCTGCAATGATTTTTGTTCACCACAGTCTACAAACTCTGCTTCCTGTAACAGTTTTTTTGCAACTCAGTCTCAAACTTCTGCTCTCTGTAACAGTCTTTCTACACCCCATTCTCCAATCACTGCTTTCTGTAAGATCCTTCTGCACCAAAGTGTCCAAACTCTGCTCTCTATAGCATTCCTTCTCCAACCAGTCTCCAAGCTCTGCTCTCTGCAACAGTCCTTAAGCACGCCAGTCTCAAAGCTCTGCTCTCTGCAACAGTCCTTCTGCACCCTAGTTACCAACATCTGCTCTCTGCAACAGACCTTCTGCACCCCAGTGTCCAACATCTGCTCTCTGCAATGATCCTTCTGCATCCCAGTCTCCAACATCTGCTCTCTGCAACAATCCTTCTGCACCCAAATCCCCAACATCTGGTCTCTGAAAAAGTCCTTCTTCACCCCAGTCTTCAACCTCTGCTCTGTGTAACAGTCCTTTTGCACCCCAGTGTCCAAACTCTGGTCTCTGCAATGATCCTTCTGCATCCCAGTCTCCAGAATCTGCTCTGTGCAACAGTCATTCTGCACCCAAGTTCTAACATCTGCTCTCAGCAACAGTCCTTCTGCGCCTCAGTCTGGAAACTCTGCTGTCTGCAATGATCGTTCTGCACCCCAGTCTCCAACTTCTGCTCTCTGTAACAGTCTTGCTGCACCTCGGTCTACAATATCTGCTTTCTGTAAGATCCTTCTGCATCCCAGTTTTAAAACTCTGATCTCTGTAACATTCCTTTTCCACCACAGTCTCCAACCTCTGGATTCTGCACCGGTCCTGCTGAACCCCAGTCTCCAAACTCTGTTCTCTGCAACAGTTCTTCTGCTCCCCATTCTCCAACCTCTGCTCTCTGTAACAGTCTTTCTGTACCACAGTCTTCAACCTCTGCTCTCTGTAACAGTCCTGCTGCACCACAATCTCAAACCTCTGCTTTCTGTATCCGTCCTTCTGCACCACTGTTTCCAACCTCTACTCTCTGTAATAGTTCTTCTGGACCTCTTTCTCCAACCCCTGCTCTCTGCTACCTTACTTTTGCACCCCATTCTCCAAACTCTGCTCTCTTCTACAGTTCTTCTGAAACACAGTCTACAACATCTGCTCTCTGCAACAGTCCTTCTGTACCCTAGTCTCAAAACTCTGCTCTCTGTAACGGTCCTTCTGCACCCCAGTCTCCAAACTGTGCTCTCTGTAACAGTCCTTCTGCACCTCTGTCTCCAAATTCTGCTCTCTGCAACAGTCTTTCTGCACCCACGTCTCCAACCTCTGCTCTCTGCAACAGTCCTTCTTCAACCCAGTCTTCAACCTCTGCTCTGTGTAACAGTCCTTCTGCACCCCAGTCTTCAAACTCTGCTCTCTGCAACAGTCCTTCTGCAGGTCAGTCTCCAACATGTGCTCTCTGTAAGATCCTTCTGCAACCCAGGCTCCAAACTCTGCTCTCTGTAACAGCCCTTCTGCACCCAATTCTCCAAAGTCTGTTCTCTATAACAATCCTTCTGCACCCCAGTACCAAACCTCTGCTCTCTACAACGATCCTTCTGCACCCAAGTCTACAACCTCAGCTCTCTGTAACAGTCCTTCTGAACCCCAGTCTCCAACATGTTCTCTCTGCAACAGTCCTTCGGCACCTCAGTCTTAAAATTCTGTTCTCTGCAACGATCCTTCTGCACCTCAGTCTCCAACCTCTACTCTCTTTAACAGTCCTTCTGCACCTTAGTCTCCAACATCTGCTCTCTGTAAGATCCTTCTGCAAACCAGTTTCCAACTCTGTCATATGCAAAAGTCATTCTGGAGCCCTTCTCCAAACTCTGCTCTTCGTAAAAGGCCTTCTGGACCCCAGTCTTCAACCTCTGCTCTCTGTAACAGTCCTGCTGCACCTCGGTCTACAATCTCTGCTCTCTGTAAGATCCTTCTGCAACCTTGTCTAACAACTCTTCTCTCTCTAACAGTTCTTCTGCACCCCAGTCTAGAACCTCTGTTATCTGTAACAGGCCTTTTGCATCACAATCTCCAACCTTTATTCTTTATAACAGTCTTTTTGCACCTCAGTCTCCAACGTCTGCTCTCTGCAAGGATCCTTCTGCACCCCAGTCTCCAAAATCTGCTCTCTGCAACAAACCTTCTGAACCTCAGACTCCTATTTCTAGTCTCTTTAACACTCTTTCTGCACCCCAGTCTCTAACCTCTGTTCTCTGTAAGGTGTTTCTGCACCCTAGTTTCCAAACTCTGCTCTCTGTAACATTCCTTCTCCAACCCAGTCTCCAACCTCTTCTTTCTTCAACGGTCCTGCTGCAACCCAGTCTCCAACCTCGTTCTCTGCAACAGTCCTTCTACTCCCCAGTCTCCAACCTCTGCTCTCTGTAACAGTCCTTCTCCACCAGTCTCAAAACTCTGCTTTTTGTATCAGTCTTTCTGCACCATGGTTTCCAACCTCTGCTCTCTGTAAAAGTCTGTTTGCACCTCTGTCTCCAACCTCTGAACTCAGCAACCCTACTTTTGCACCCAATTCTCTAACCTCTGTTCTCTGTAACAGTCCTTCTGCACACCATTCTCTAACCTCTGTTTTCTGCAACAGTCCTCCTGAATAACAGTCTCCAACCTCTGTTCACTGTTATGGTCCTTCTGAACCCCAGTCTCCAACCTCTGCTTTCTGTATCAGTAATTCTGCACCCCAGTCTCTAAACTTTGCTCTTAGTATCATTCTTTCTGCACCTCAGTCTCCAAACTCACTTTCTGTGACAGTTCTTCTGCACTACAGGTTTTAAACTCTGCTCTCTGCAACAGTTTTTCTGAATCCCAGTCTCCAAAATCTGCACTCTGAAACAGTTTTTTTATAAACCATTCTCTAACCTCTGCTCTCTGTAACAGTCCTCCTATATTGCAGTCTCTAAACTCTGCTCTCTGTAACGGTCCTTCTGCTCCCCAGTCTTTAACGTCTGCATTCAGTATCAGTACTTCTGCACCCCAGTCTCCAAGCTCTGCTCTCTGTTACAGTCCTTCTGAACCTCAGTCTCCAAATTCTGCTCACTGCAACAGTCCTACTGCACCCAAGTCTCTAACACCTGCTCCCTGCAACAGTCCTTCTTCATCCCAGTCTCCAAAAACTGCTATCTGCTACAGTCCTTCTGCACCCTAGTCTCCAATCTCTGCTCTCTGTAAAAGTCCTTCTGCACCTCTGACTCGACCTCTGCTCTCTGCAATGTTCCTTCTGCACCTCAGTCTCCAACCTCTACTCTCTGTAACGGTCCTTCTGCACCTCAGTCTCCAACCTCTGCTCTCTGTAAGATCCTTCTGCAACCCAGTCACCAAATTCTGCCCTCTGTAACAGTCGTTCTGCATCCCTTCACCAAACTCTGCTCTCTGTAACATGCCTTCTGCACCACAGTCTCCAAACTATGTTCTCTGTATCAGTCCTTCTTCACACCAGGATGCAACTTCTGTTCTCTGTAACAATTCTTGTGCACCTCAGTTCCCAAACTCTGATATCTGCAATGGTCCTACTGCACCCCAGTCTCTAACCTCTGCTCTCTGCAATGATCCTTTGGAACCCGACTCTCCAATCTCTGCTCTCTACAAAAGTCATTCTTCACCCCAGTCTCTAACATCTGCTTTCTGCAACAGTCCTTCTGCACCTCAGTCTGAAAACTCTGCTCTCTGCAAAGATTCTTGTTCACCACAGTCTCCAAACTCTGCTTTCTGTAATAGTTTTTTTGCACCTCACTCTCCAACCTCTGCTATCTGTAACAGTCCTTCTGCACCCTATTCTCCAAACTCTGTTCTCTGTAAGATACTTCTGCACCCAAGTTTCCAAACTATGCTCTCTATAGCATTCCTTCTCCACACAGTCTCTAACCTCTGCTCTCTGCAACAGTCCTTCTGCACACCAGTCTCCAAACTCTATTCTCGGCAACGGTCCTTCTGCACCTCAGTCTCCTAACTCTGCTCTCTGGAAAAGTCCTTGTTAACACAAGTCTCCAACCTCTGCTCTCTGTAAAAATCCTTCTGCACCTCAGTCTCCAACATCTGCTCTCTCTAACGGACCTTCTGCACACCATTCTCAAACCTCTGTTGTCTGCGAGAGTCCTGCAGCAACTCAGTCTCCAAAATCTGCTCTCTGCAACAGTTCTTATGCACGCCAGTCTCAAACATCTGCACTCTAAAACATTTCTTCTCCACCCCAATCTCCAACCTCTTCTCTCTGTAACAGTCCTCCTGTATTGCAGTCTCCAAACTCTGCTCTCTGTAACGGTCCTTCTGCAACCCAGTCTCTAAACTCTGCTATCTGCAACAGTTTTTCTGGACCTCAGTCTCCAAATTCTGCTCTCTGCAACAGTCCTTCTGCACCCAAGAATCCAACACCTGCTCCCTACAACAGTTTTTCTTCACCCCAGTCTCCAACCTCTACTCTGTGTAACAGTCTTTATGCACCCCAGTGTCCAACCTCTGCTCTCTGCAATAATCCTTCTGCATCCCAGTCTCCAACATCTGCTCTCTGCAACAGTCCTTCTGCACCCAAGTCCCCAACATCTGGTCTCTGAAAAAGTCCTTCTTCACCCCAGTCTCCAACCTCTGCTCTGTGTAACAGTTCTTCTGCACCCCAGTGTCCAACCTCTGCTCTCTGCAATAATCCTTCTGCATCCAAGTCCCCAGAATCTGCTCACTGCAACAGTCCTTCTGCACCCAAGTCTCCAACATCTTGTCTCAGCAACAGTCCTTCTGCGCCTCAGTCTGGAAACTCTGCTGTCTGCAACGATCCTTCTGCACCCCAGTCTCCAACGTCTGCTCTCTGTAACAGTCTTGCTGCACCTCGGTCTACAATCTCTGTTTTCTGTAAGATCCATCTGCATCCCAGTTTTCGAGCTCTGCTCTCTGTCACATTCCTTTTCCCACCACAGTCTTCAACCTCTGGATTCTGCACCGGTCCTGCTGCACCCCAGTCTCCAAACTCTGTTCTCTGCAACAGTTCTGCTTCCCATTCCCCAACCTCTACTCTCTTTAACAGTCCTTCTGCATCCCAGTTTTCAAGCTCTGCTCTCTGTAACATTTCTTTTCCACCACAGTCTCCAACCTCTGGATTCTGCACAGGTCCTGCTGCACCCATGTCTCCAAACTCTGTTCTCTGCAACAGTTCTGCTCCCCATTCCCCAACCTCTACTCTCTTTAACAGTTCTTCTGTATTGCAGTCTTCAACCTCTGCTCTCTGTAACGGTCCTTCTGCACCACCATCTCAATCCTCTGCTTTCTGTATCCGTCCTTCTGCACCACTGTTTCCAACCTCTGCTCTTTGTAATAGTCCTTCTGCACCTCTTTCTCCATCCTCTGCTCTCTGCAACCTTACTTCTGCACCCTGTTTTCTAACCTCTGCTCTCTTCCACAGTTCTTCTGAACCACTGTCTACAACATCTGCTCTCTGCAACAGTCCTTCTGCACCTCTGTCTCCAAATTCTGCTCTCTGCAACAGTCATTCTGCACCCACATCTCCAACCTCTTCTCTCTGCAACAGTCCTTCTACAACCTAGTCTTCAACCTCTGCTCTGTGTAACAGTCCTTCTGCACCCCAGTCTCCAACCTCTGCTCTCTGCAACAGTCCTTCTGCACGTCAGTCTTCAACATTTGCTCTCTGTAAGATCCTTCTACAACCCAGTCTCCAAACTCTGCTCTCTGTAACAGCCCTTTTGCACCCCATTCTCCAAAGTCTGTTCTCTATAACAATCCTTCTGCACCCCAGTAACAAACCTCTGTTCTCTACAACGATCCTTCTGCACCCAAGTCTACAACCTCAGCTCTCTGTAACAGTCCTTCTGAACCCCAGTCTCCAACATGTTCTCTCTGCAACAGTCCTTCGGCACCTCAGTCTTAAAATTCTGTTCTCTACAACGATCCTTCTGCACCTCAGTCTCCAACCGCTACTCTCTGTAAAGGTTTTTCTGCACCTCAGTCTCCAACATCTGCTCTCTGTGAGATCCTTCTGCAAACCAGTTTCCAACTCTGCCATATGTAAAAGTCATTCTGGAGCCCTTCTCCAAACTCTGCTCTTCGTAAAAGGCCTTCTGCACCCCAGTCTTCAACCTCTGCTCTCTGTAACAGTCCTGCTACACCTCGGTCTACAATCTCTGCTCTCTGTCAGATCCTTCTGCAACTTGTCTAAAAACTCTTCTCTCTAACAGTTCTTCTGCACCCCAGTCTAGAACCTCTGTTATCTGTAACAGGCTTTTTGCATCACAATCTCCAACCTTTATTCTTTGTAACAGTCTTTTTGCACCTCAGTCTCCAACGTCTGCTCTCTGCAAGGATCCTTCTGCACCCCAGTCTCCAACATCTGCTCTCTGTAACAGAACTTCTACACCTCAGTCCCTTACGTCTCCTCTCTTTAACACTCTTTCTGCACCCCAGTCTCTAACCTCTGTTCTCTGTAAGGTACTTCTGCACCCCAGCTTCCAAACTCTGCTCTCTGTAACATTCCTTCTCCAACCAAGTCTCCAACCTCTTCTTTCTTCAACAGTCCTGCTGCAACCTAGTCTCCAACCTCTGTTCTTTGCAACAGTCCTTCTACTCCCCAGTGTCCAACGTCTGCTCTCTGTAACAGTCCTTCTGCATCACAGTCTCAAACCTCTGCTTTCTGTATCAGTTCTTCTGCACCACGGTTTTCAACCTCTGCTCTCTGTAACAGTCCTTCTGCACACCATACTCTAACCTCTGTTCTCTGCAACAGTCCTCCTGAACCATAGTCTCCAACCTCTGTAATCTGTTATGGTTCTTCTGCAACCCAGTCTCAAACCTCTGCTTTCTGTATCAGTAAATCTGCACCCCATTCTCCAAACTTTGGTCTCTGTAACATTCTTTCTGCACCTCAATCTCCTAACTCACTCTCTGCGACAGTTGTTCTGCACCCCAGTTTTTAAATTCTGCTCTCTGCAACAGTTCTTTTGAATACTAGTTTCCAACATCTGCACTCTGAAACAGTTCTTTTATAAACCATTCTCCAACCTCTGCTCTCTGTAACAGTCCTCCTATATTGCAGTCTCTAAACTCTGCTCTTTGTAACGGTCTTTCTGCACCCAGTCTTTAACCTCTGCTTTTTGTATCTTTCCTTCTGCACCCCAGTCTGAAAGCTCTGCTCTCTGTAACAGTTCTTCTGCACCTCAGTCTCCAAATTCTGCTCTCTGCAACAGTCCTACTGCACCCAAGTCTCTAACACCTGCTCCCTGCAACAGTCCTTCTTCACCCCAGTCTCCAATAACTGCTATCTGCTACAGTCCTTCTGCACCCCAGTCTCCAATATCTGCTCTCTATAAAAGTCCTTCTGCACCTCTGACGCCACCTCTGCTCTCTGCAATAGTCCTTCTGCACCTCAGTCTCCAACCTCTACTCTCTGTAACGGTCCTTCTGCACCTCAGTCTCCAACCTCTGCTCTCTGTAAGATCCTTCTGCAACCCAGTCTCCAAACTCTGCGCTCTGTAACAGTCGTTCTGCATCCCTTCACCAAAATCTGCTCTCTGTAACAGGCCTTCTGCACCGCAATCTCTGAACTCTGTTCTCTGTAAGAGTCCTTCTGCACCCCAGGATCCAAATTCTGTTCTCTGTATCAATCCTTCTGAACCTCAGTTCCCAAACACTGACATTTGCAATGGTCCTACTGAACCCCAGTCTCTAACCTCTGCTCTCTGCAACGATCTGTTTGCACCCCAGTCTCTAAACTCTGCTCTCTGCAAAAGTCCTCCTGCACCCCAGTCTCCAAAATCTGCGCTCTGCAACAGTCCTTCTGCACCTCAGTCTAAAAACTCTGCTCTCTGCAACGATCCTTGTTCACCACAGTCTCCTAATTCTGCTCTCTATAAAAGTCCTTCTGCACCTCTGACTCCACCTCTGCTTTCTGCAATGGTCCGTCTGCACCTCAGTATCCAACCTCTACTCTCTGTAACGGTCTTTCTGCACTTCAGTCACCAACCTCTGCTCTCTGTAAGATCCTTCTGCACCCCAGTCTCCAAACTCTGATCTCTGTTACAGTCCTTCTTCACCCAAGTCTCCAACCTCTGCTCTTGTAAAAACCCTTCTGCAGCTCAGTCTCCAACATCTGCTCTCTTTAACGGTTCTTCTGCACCCCATTCTCCAAACTCTGTTGTCTGCAAGAGTCCTGCAGCACCTCAGTCTCTAAATTCTGCTCCCTGCAACAGTTATTCTGCACCCCAGTCTCCAATATCTACTCTCTGAAACAGTCCTTCTCCACCCGAGTCTCCAACTTTTGCTCTCTGTAAGAATCTTCTGTACCCCAGTCTCCAAATTCTGCTCTCTGCAACAGTCCTTCTTCACCCAGGTCTCCAACCTCTGCTCTCTGCAACAGTCCTTGTACACCACAGTCTTCAACCTCTGCTCTGTGTAACAGTCCTTCTGCACCGCAGTCTCCAACCTCTGCTCTCTGGAACAATCATTCTGAAACCCAGTCTCCAACCTCTTCTCTCTGTAACAGTCCTTCAGCACCATATTCTCAAACCTTTGCTCTCTGTTAAAGTCTTTCTATACTGCAGTCTCCAACCTCTGCTCTTTGTAACGGTCCTTCTACACCCCAATTTCCAACCTCTGCTTTCAGTAACAGTCCTTCTGCACCTCAGTCACCAAACTATGCTCTCTGTAACGGTCCTTCTGCACCTCAGTCTCAAACCACAGCTCTCTGTTACATTTCTTCTGCGCATCAGTCTGAAACCTCTACTCTCTGCACTTTCTGCACCCAGGTCTCCACCAATGCTCTCTGTAACAGTCTTCATGCACCCCAGTCTGTAAACTCTGTTCTCTAAAACAGTCTTTCTGCATGCCAGTCTGCAACCTCTGCTCTCTGTAACGGTCTTTCTGCACCCCAGTCTGCCACCTCTGCTTTCTGTATCATAATTCTTCACCCCAGTCTCCAAAGTCTGCTCTGTGTAACAGTCCTTCTGCATCTCAGTCTCCAACCTCTATTTTCTGCAACATTCCTCTGCAACACAGTCTCCGACCTGTGCTCTCTGTAACAGTCCTTCTGCACCGCAGTCTCCCACCTCTTCTCTCTGTAACGATCCTTCTGCACCACAGTCTCCACATTTGCTCTCTGCAATGATTCTTCTGCAACTCAGTATTCAACTTCTGCTCTCTTAAACGATATTTCTGCACCCCAGTCTCCAAACTCTGCTCTCTGTAACTGTTTTTCTGTATCTCAGTCTCCAACCTCTGCTCTCTGCAACCGTCTTTCAGCACCCCAGTCTCCAACCTCTGCTCTCTGCAACGATCCTTATGCACCCCAGTCTCCAACAGCTGCTCTCTGCAACAGTCCTTCTGCACCCCAGTCTCCAACGTCTCCTCTCCTTAACACTCCATTTGCACCCCAGTCTCCAACCTCTGTTCTTTGTAAGGTCCTTCTGCACCCCAGTTTCCAAACTCTGCTCTCTGTAACATTCCTTCTCCAAACCAGTCTCCAACCTCTGCTTTCTTAAACGGTCCTGCTGCAACCCAGTCTCCAACCTCTGCTTTCTGTATCAGTAATTCTGCACCCCAGTCTCTAAACTTTGCTCTCTGTAACATTCTTTCTGCACCTCAGTCTCCAACCTCTGCTCTCTGCGACAGTTTTTCTGCACCCAAGTCTCCAAACTCTGTTCTCTGATACAGTTCTTTTATAAACCATTGTCTAACCTCTGCTCTCTGTAAAAGTCATCCTATATTGCAGTCTTTAAACTCTGCTCTCCGTAAGGGTCCTTATACACCCCAGTCTCCAACATCTGCTTTCTGTATCAGTCCTGCTGCACCCCAGTCTCCAAATTCTGCTCTCTGCAACAGTCCTACTGCACCCAATTCTCCAACACCTGCTCCCTGCAACAGTACTTCCGCACCCCAGTCTCCAACCTCTGCTATCTGAAACAGTCCTTCTGTACCCGAGTCTTAAACCTCTGCCCTCTGCAACAATCCTTCTGCACCTCAGTCTCAACCTCTACTCCCTGTAACAGTCCTTCTGCACCTCAGTCTCCAAACTCTGAGCTCTGTAACAGTCGTTCTGCATCCCTTCACCAAATTCTGCTCTCTGTAACAGGACTTTTTCACCGCAGTCTCCAAATTCTGTTCTCTGTAACAGTCCTTCTGAACCCCAGTCTCAAACCTCTGCTCTGTAAAACGCTTCTTCTGCACCCCAGTTCCCAAGCTCTGTAATCTCCAACAATCCTTCTGAACCTCAGTTCCCAAACTCTTACCTCTGCAATGGTCCTACTGCACCCAAGTCTTAAACCTCTGCTCTCTGCGACCATACTTTTGCAACCCAGTCTCCAACCTCTGCTCTCAGCAAAAGTCCTTCTGCACCCCAGTCTCCAACCTCTGCTCTCTGTAAATTTTTTTGCACCCCAGTTTCCAAACTCTGCTCTCTGTAGCATTTCATCTCCACCCCAGTCTTCAACCTCTGTTCTCTGCAACGGTCCTTCTGCATGCCAGTCTCCAACCTATGTTCTCGGCAACAATTCTTCTGCACCCCAGTCTCCAAACTCTGCTCTGGGTATCATTTCTTCTTCACCTCAGTCTCCAAACTCTGCTCTATGTAACATCTTTCTGCAACCAAGTCTCTAAACTCGGCTCTCTGTAATAGTTCTTCTGCACCCCAGTCTCCAACCTCTACTCTGTGCAACAGTTTGTCTGCACCCCATTCTCCAACCTCTGTTCTCTGAAAGATCCTTCTGCACCCCAGTCTCCAAATTCTGATCTTTGTCACACTCTTTTTTCACCTCAGTCTCCAGTCTCTACTCTCTGTAACAATCCTTCAGCACCTCAGTCTCCAAAATCTGCTCTCTGCAAAGGTCCTTCTGCACCCAATTCTCCAACCTCTGTTGTCTACAAGAGTCCTTCAGCACGTCATATCAAACCTTTACTCACTGCAACAATCCTTCTGCACCCCAGTCTCCAACTTCTACTCTCTGAAGAATTCCTTCTTCACCCCAGTCTCCAACCTCTGATCTCTGTAACAGTCCTTCTGTACCGCAGTCTCTAACTTTTGCTCTGTGTAAGATCCTTCTGTACTCCAGTTTCCAAAATCTGCTCTCTGTAACATTTCTTCCCAACCCAAGTCTCCAACCTCTGCTCTTTGCAACGGTCCTTCTGCACCCCAGTCTCTAACCTCTGATTTCTGTATCAGTCCTTTAGCATCACAGTCTCCAAACTCTACTCGCTGAAAAAGTCCTTCTGCATCCCATTCTCCAACCTGTGCTCTCTGCAACAGACCTTCTGTACCCTAGTCTCCAACCTCTGCTCTCTGTAACAGTTCTTCTATACGGCAGTCTCCAACCTCTGCTCTCCTTAAGGTTCATTCTGGACCCAAGTCTCCAACCTCTGCTTTCTGTATCATTCCTTCTGCACCCCAGTCTCCAAACTCTGCTCTTCGTAACAGTCCTACTGCATCTCAGTCTAAAATATCTTCTCTCTGTAACACTCCTTCTCTACCCAGTCTCCAACTTCTAATCTGTGGAACAGTTCGTCTGCACCCCAGTCTCCAACCTCTGCTCTCTGAAAGATCCTTCTGCACCACAGTCTCTGAACTCTGATCTTTGTCACAGTCCTTCTTCACCTCAGTCTCCAACCTCTGCTCTCTGTAACAATCCTTCTGCACCTCAGTCTCCAACATCTGCTCTCTGCAACGGTCCTTCTGCACTCCATTCTCCAAACTCTGTTGTCTGCAACAGTCTTTCAGCACGTCATATCCAACCTCTACTCCCTGCAAAAATCCTTCTGCACCCCAGTCTCCAACTTCGGCTCTCTGCAACAGTTCTTCTGCATTCCAGTCTCCAACATATACTCTCTGAAGAAGTCCTTCTCCACCCCAGTCTCCAACCTTTGATCTCTGTAACAGTCCTTCTGTACCGCAGTCTCTAACTTCTGCTCTCTGTAAGATCTTTCTGCACCCCAGTATCCAAACTCTGCTTTCTTTTTCAGTCCTTCAGCACCACAGTCTCCAAACTCTGCTCTCTTTTACAGTCCTTCTGCACCTCAGTCTCCAAACACTGCTCTCTGCAAAAGTCCTCTGTACCCTAGTCTCCAACCTCTGCTCTCTGTATCAGTTCTTCTATACTGCAGTCTCCATCCTCTGCTCTCGTTAAGGTTCATTCTGAACCCAAGTCTCCAACCTCTGCTTTCTGTATCAGTCCTTCCTCACCCTAGTCTCCAAACTCTGCTCTTTGTAACAGTCTTTCTGAATCTCAGTCTCAAACATCTTCTCTCTGTAACAGTCCTACTCTACCCCAGTATCAAAACTCTGCTCTCTGCAACAGTTCTTCTACACCCAAGTATTCAACCTTTGCTCTGTGTAACAGTCATTCTGCAACCCAGTGTCCAAACTCTGCTCTCTGCAACAGTCTTTCTCAATCCCAGTCTCCAACATCTTCTCTCTGCAATCGTCCTTCTGCACTCAAGTCTCTAAACTCTGCTCTCTGCAACGATCCTTCTGCACACCAGTCTCCAAACTCTGCTCTCAGCAATGATCCTACTACATTTCAGTCACCAACCTCTTCTCTCTGTAACAATCCTTCTGCACCTCAGACTCCAAACTCTGCTCTACGTAATGTCCTTCTGAAACCCAGTGTCCAAACTCTGCTCTCTGTAACAGCCCTTCTGCACCCAGTCTCCAAACTCTGCTCTCTGTATCAGTCCTTCTGCACCCCAGTTTCCAAACCCTGCTCGCTGTAACAGTCCTTCTGTACCTCAGTCTCCAAATTCTGCTCTCTGCAACAGTCCTTCTGCACCCAAGTCTCCAACCTCTGCTCTCTGCAACATTCCTTCTACACACCAGTTTTCAAACTCTGCTCTTTGTAACAGTCATTCTGCACACAAGTCTCTAACCTCTACTCTCTGTAACAATTCTTCTGCACCCCAGTCTCTCACCTCTGCTTTCTGTATCATAATTTTTCACCGCAGTCTCCAACGTCTGCTATGTGAAACAGTCCTTCTGTATCTCAGTCTCCAACCTCTGCTCTCTGCAACAGTCCTTCTGCACCCAGTATCCAACCTCTGCTTTCTGCAAAATTCTATCTGCACCCCAGTTTCCAAACTGTGCTCTCTGTAACTGTCCTTCTGCACCCCAGTCTCCAACTTCTTCTCTCTGTTATGATTCTTCTGCACCCAAGTCACCACTTTGCTCTCTGCAATGATTCTTCTAGAACTGAGTCTCCAACTTTTGCTCTCTTCCTTGATCCTTCTGCACCCCACTTTCCAACCTCTGCTCTCTGTATGATCCTTCTGAATGAAAGGCTCCAAACTCTGCTTTCTGTAACAGTCCTTGGGCACCCAAGTCTCCAAACTCTGCTCTCTGTAAAAGGCTTTCTGCACCTCAGTCTCCAACCTCTGTTCTCTGCAACATTTCTTCTGCACCCCAGTCTCCAAACCCTTTTCTCTGCAATAGTCCTTCTGCACCCCTGTCTCCAAACTCTGCTCTCAGTAACAGTCCTTCTGTACTCCACTCTCCAACCTCTGCTCTCTGTAACGGTCCTTTTGCAACCAAGTCTCCAACCTCTGCTCTCTGTAACAGTCCTTCTGCACCTCAGTCTCCAAACTCTGCTCTCTGAAACAGACCTTCTACACCCCAGTCTCAAACATCTGCTCTCTGCAACAGTCCTTCTACACGCAAGTCTCCAACATCTACTCTCTGCAATGATCCTTCTGCACCCCAGTCTCCAACATCTGCTCTCTGCAACAGTCTTTCTGCACCCCAGTCTCCAACTTCTGGTCTCTACAAGATCCTTCTGCACCCCAGTTTCCAAACTTTGTTCTCTGTTACATTCCTTTTGCACCCCAGTCTCCAAGATCTACTCTCTGTAATAGTCCTTCTCTACTGAAGTCTCCAAACTCTGCTCTCTGAAACAGTCCTTCTGCAACCCAGTCTCCAACCTCTGCTCTCTGCAGAAGTCTTTCTGCACCTCAGTCTCCAACTTCTGCTCTCTGTTACAGGCCTTCTGCAGCCTAGTCTCAAACAGCTTTTCTCTGTAACAGTTCTTCTGCAACCCAATCTCCAAACTCTGCTATCTGTAACACTCCTTCTGCTCCCCAGTCTCCATGGTCTGCTCTCTGTAAGAATCCTTGTGAACCCCAGTCTGCAACCTTTCCTCTTAGTAAAAGTCTATCTGCACCTCAGTCTGCAACATCTGCTCTCTGTAACAATCCTTCATTACCTCAGTCTCCAAACTGTGCTCTCTGTAACAGGCCTTCTGCACTCAAGTCTCCAACCTCTTCTCATTGGTTCAGTCCTTCTGTACCCCAGTCTCCATCAACTGCACTCTGTAACAATCCTTCTGCATCTCAGTCTCCCACCTCACCTCTATGCACAGGTCCTTCTAAACCCCAGTCTCCAACCTCTCCTCTCTGTAACAGTTCTTCTATACCCCAATCTCCAACCTCTACTTTCTGCAACAGTCCTTCTGCACCCCAGTCTTCAAAATCTGATCTCTGCAACAGTTCTTCTCCACCCCAGTCTCCAACCTCTGCTCTCTGTGACAGTCCTTCTGTACTGCAGTTTCCAAACACTTCTCTGTGTAACGGTCCTTCTGCACCCTAGTCTCAAACCGCTGCATTCTCTATCAGTTCTTCTGCAATAAAGTCTCCAACCTCTGCTCTCTGTAACAGTCCTACTGCACCCCAGTCTCCAAACTCTGATCTCTGGAACAGGCCTTCTGCACCCAAGTCTCCAAACTCTGTTCTCTGTAACAGTTCTTCGGCACCCCAGTCTCCACACTCTGCTCTCTGCAACGATTGTTCTGTACCCAAGTCTCCAAACTGTGCTCTCTGCAACAGTCCTTCTTCACCCCAGTTTCCAAACTCTTCTCTCTGTAAGATCCTTCTGCACCTCAGTTTCCAAACTCTTCTCCCTGTAACATTCCTTCTGCACCCGAGTCTCCAATTTTGCTCTCTGCAATGGTCCCTCTGCACCCCAGTCTCCAACCTCTGTACTCTACAACAGTTCTTCTGTACAAGAGTCTTCAACCTCTATTCTCTGTAAGGGTCTTTCTTAACCCCAGTCTCCAACCTCTGCTTTCTATATCAGTCCTTCTGCAACACAGTCTCCAAACTCTGCTCTCTGTAAAAGTCTTTATGCACCTCACTCTGAAACCTCTGCTCTCTGCAACAGTCCTTCTGCACACCAGTCTCCAAAATCTGCTCTCTGCCACAGTCCTTCTCCACCCCAGTCTCCAACCTCTGCTCTCTGTAACAGTCCTTCTGTACTGCAGTCTCCAAACTCTGCTCTCTGTAATGATCCTTCTGCTCCTTAGTCTACAAACTCTGCTTTCTCTATCAGTTTTTCTTAACCCCAGTCTCCAACTTCTTCTCTCTGTAACTTTCCTTCTGCACCTCAGACTCCAACATCTGCTCTTCGCAACAGTCTTTCTGCACCCCAATCTCCAACCTCTGCTCTCTGCAACAGTCCTTCTGCACCTCAGTGTTCAACCTCTGCTCTCTGTAAGATCCTTCTGAAACCCAGTCTCCAACCTCTGCTTTCTACAATGGTCTTTCTGCACCCGAGTCTTTAAATTCTGTTCTCTACAACACTTATTCTGCACCCCATTCTCCAAACTTTTCTCTCTGTAACAGTACTTCTACACCCCAGTCTCCAAACTCTGCTCTCTGTAACAGTCCTTCTGTACTGTAGTCTCAAACCTCTGCTCTCTGTAATGGTCCTTCTGCACCCCAGTCTCCAACTCTGCTTTCTGTATCAGTCCTTCTGCACGTCAGACTCCAACCTCTGCTCTCTGCAAGAGTTATGCTGCACCCAATTTCCAACCTCTGCTCTATGCAACAGTCCTACTGAACCCCAGTCTCCAACCTCTGCTCTCTGTATTAATCCTTCTTCACCTCAGTCTCCAAGTCTTCTCTCTGCAATTATCCTTCTGCACCCTAGTCACCAAACTCTGTTTTCTACAACACTTCTTCTGCACCCAAGTCTTTAACCTCTGCTCTCTGTAACAGTCCTTCTGTTCCGCAGTCTCCAACATCTGTTTTCTTTAACGGTCCTTCTGCACCCTAGTTTCAAACCTCTGCTTTCTGTATCAGTTCTTCTTCACCACAGTCTCCAAACTCTGCTGCTGTAACAGTCCTTCTGCACATCAGTCTGCATCCTCTGCTCTCTGCAATAGTCCTTCTGCACCCCAGTCTCCAACCTCTGCTTTCTGTATCAGTCCTTCTGCACCCCAGTCTCCAAACTCTGTTCTCTGTAACAGTCCTTCTCCACTTCACTCTTCAACCTCTGCTCTCTGCAACAGTCCTGTGGCACCACAATCTCCAAATGCTATTCTCCGCAACAGTCTTTCTCCACCCCAGTCTCCAACCTCTACTCTCTGAAACAGTTCTTCTGCACCCCAATCTCCAACCACTACTCTCTGCAATAGTCCTTCTGCACCCAGGTCTCCAAGCTCTACTCCATGAAACAGTCTTTCTGCACCCCAGTCTCCAACATCTGTTCTCTACAATAGTCCTTCTGCACGCCAGTTTCCAATCTCTGCTTTCTGTATCAGTACTTCTGCACTCAAGTCTCTAACCACTGCTCTCTGTAACAGTCCTTCTGCAACTCAGACTCCAAATTTTGGTCTCCGCAACAGTCCTTCTCCACACCGATCTGCAAACCCTACTCTCTGCACCAGTCTTTCTAAACCCTTGTTTCCAACCTCCCTCTGCAAAAGTCCTTCTGCACCCCAGTTTCCAACATCTGATCTCTGCAACAGTCCTTCTTTACCTCAGTCTCCAACCTCTTCTCTCTGTAACACTCCTTCTGGACTGCAGTTTCCAAACTCTTCTCTCTGTAACTGTCCTACTACAAACCAGTCTGCAACCCCTGCTTTCTCTATCAGTCCTTCTCCACTCAAGTCTCCAACCTCTGCTCTCTGCAACAGTCCTTCTGCACCCCAATCTCCAACCTTTGCTCTCTGCAACAGTCCTTCTACACCCAAGTCTCCAACCTCTGCACTCCGCAACAGTCCTTCTTAACCTCAGTTTCCAACCTCTGCTCTCTGCAATGCTCTTTATACACATTAGTCTTCAACATCTACTCTCTGTAACAGTCCTTCTGCACCTCAGTATCCAACCTTTGCTCTCTGTATGATCCATCTGAAAATAAGTCTCCAAACTCTGCTTTCTGTAACAGTCCTTTTGCACCCCAGTCTCCAATCTGCTCTCGGTAATAGTCCTTCTTTTCTGCAGTCTCCAACCTCTGTATTCTTTAATGGTCCTTCTGCACCCCAGTTTCCAACATCTGCTTCCTGTATCAGTCCTTCTGCACCTCAGTTTGCAACCTCTGCTCTCTGCAATAGTCCTACTGCACCCCAGTTTCCAACCTATGCTCTCTTCCACAGTCCTTCTGCACCTCAGTCTCCAAACTCCTCTCTGCAACAGTCCTTCTGCACCCCAGTCTCCAACATCTAATCTCTGCAACAGTCCTTCTAAACCAAAGTCTCCAACCTCTGCTCTCTTTAAAAGTCCTTTTGTACTGAAGTTTCCAAACTCTTCTCTCTTTAAATGTCCCTCTGCACACCAGTCTCCATCCTCTGCTTACACTATCAGTCCTTCTGCACTCAAGTCTCCAACCTCTGCTCTCTGTACACTCCTTCTGCACCTCAGTCTCCAAATTCTGCTGTCTGCTACAGTCTTTCTGCACCCCAATCTCCAACCTATGCTCTCTGCAACAGTTCTTCTACACCCAAGTCTCCAACCTCTGTACTCCGCAACAGTCCTTCTGCAACTCAGTATCCAATCTCTGCTCTCTGCAATGGTCTTTCTACACCTCAGTCTTCAACATCTACTCTCTGTAACAGTCCTTCTGCACCTCAGTCTCCAAACTGTGCTCTCTGTATGATCCTTCTGAATATCAGTCTCCAAACTCTGCTTTCTGTAAAAGTCCTTCTGCACTCCAGTCTCCAACCTCTACTCTCTTTAATAGTCCTTCTGTTCCGCAGTCTCCAACCTCTGTTTTATTTAATGGTCCTTCTGCACCCCAGTTTCCAAACTCTGCTTTCTTTATCAGTCCTTCTGCACCACAGTCTCTGAACTCTGCTGCTGTAACAGTCCTTCCTCACCTCAGTCTGCAACCTCTGCTCTCTGCAATAGTCCTACTGCACCACAGTCTCCAACCTGTGCTGTTTGCAACGATCCTTCTGCACCCCAGTCTTCAACTTCTCCTCGCTGCAACAGACCTTGTGCACCCCAGTCTCCAACATCTGCTCTTTGCAACAGTTCTACTGTACCTCAGTCTCCAACCTCTGCTTTCTGTAAAACCCTTCTGAAACCCAGTCTGCAAACTCTGCTCTCTGTAACAGTCCTTCTGCACCCCAGTATCCAACTTCTGCTCTCTGTAACAGGCCTTCTGCACTCAAGTCTCCAAACTCTGCTCTCTGCAAGAGGCCTTCTTCACCACAGTCTCCAACCTCTACACTCTGCAACGAGCCTTCTGCACCCCAGTCTCTAACCTCTTCTCTCTGCAACATTCATTCTGCACCTGAGTCTCCAACCTGGCTCTCTACAACGGTCCTTGTACACCCCAGTCTCCATCCTCTGCTCTCTGTAACAGTCCTCCTGAACCGGAGTCTCCTACCTCTGCTCTCTGTAACGGTATTCCTGCACCCCAGTCTACAACATCTGATTTCTCTATCAGGCCTTCTGCACGTCAGTCTTTAAACTCTGCTCTCTGTAACAATCCTTCTGCACCCCAGTCTCCAACCTCTGCTCTCTGTAACAGTCTTTCTGAAAAGGAGTCTCCTACCTCTGCTCTCTCTAACGGTCCTTCTGCAACCCGGTCTCCAACATCTGCTTTCTCTATCAGTCCTTCTGTACCCCAGTCTTCAACCTCTGCTCTCTGCAACATTCCTTCTGCACCCCAGTGTCCAACCTTCACTCTCTGTAAGATCATTTTGCACACCAGTCTCCTACCTCTGCTCGCTGAAACAGTCCTTCTGCAACACAGTCTCCAAACTCTGCTCTCTGTTACAATAATTCTACACCTCAGTCTCCAACCTCTTCTCACTGCAAAGATCCTTCTGCACCCCAGTCTCCAACCTCTGTTCTCTTCAACAGTCCTACTTCACCCCAGTCTCAAACCTCTGCACCCTGTAACAGTCCTTCTGCACCCCAGTCTCCAACCTCTGCACTCTGTAACAGTCCTTCTGCACCCCAGTCTCCAACCTCTGCTCTCTGCAACAGTCCTTCTGCACCTCATTCTCACACCTCTGCTCTTTGTAAGATCCTTCTGCAACCCAGTCTCCAAACTCTGCTCTCTTTAACAGTACTTCTGCACCCCAGTCTCCAAACTCCACTCTCTATAACAGGCCTTCTTTGCCCCATTTTCTAACCTCTGCTCTCTATAAGATTATTCATGAACCCCAGTTTTTAACGTCTACTCTCTGCAACAGTCTTTCTGCATCGAAGTCTCCAACATCTGCTCTCTGCAACAGTCCTTCTATAACCCAGTCTACAACTTCTGCTCTCTGTAACAGTCCCTTCTATCCACCCATTTTCCATACTGCTCACCCCAACAATCTTTCTGCACTCCAGTCTCCAAACTCTGTTCTCTATAACAGTTCTTCTGCACCCCAGTCTTTGAACTTTGCTCTCTGCAAAAATCCATCTGTACCGCAGTCTCCATACTTTGTTCTTTGTAAGGGTCCTTTTGCACCCCAGTATCCAAACTCTGCTTTCTGTATCCGTCGTTTTCAACCCAAGTCTTCAAACTCTGCCCTCTTTAACAGTCCTTCTGCAACTCAGTCTTAAACCTCTGCTCTCTGCAACAGTCCTTCTATACCCCAGTCTCCATCCTCTGCTCTCTGGACAGTCGTTTTGCACTTCAGACTCCAACATCTGCTCTCTGAAACAGTTCTTATCTAGCCTAGTCTCCAACATCTGCTCTCTGTAACAGTCCTTCTCTACTGCAGTCTCCAACCTCTGCTCTCTGTAAGGGTCTTTCTGCACCAGAGTCTTCAACTTCTGTTCCCTGTAACAATCCTTGTGCACCTCAGTTTCCAAACTCTGACCTCTGCAATGGTCCTTCTGCACCCAAGACTCTAACCTCTGCTGTGTGCAACCATCCTTTTGCACCATTGTCTCCAACCTCTGCTCTCTGCAAAAGTCTTTCTGAACCCCAGTCTCCAACATCTGCTCTCTGCAACAGTCCTTCTGCACCTCAGTCTGAAAACTCTGCTCTCTGCAACGATCCTTGTGCACCCCAGTCTTCAAACTCTGTTTCTGTAACAGTCCTTCTGCACCTCAGTCTCCAACTTCTGCTCTCTGCAACAGTTCTTCTGCACCCCAGTCTTTAACATCTACTCTGTGAAACAGTCCTTCTACACCCCTGTCCAAATTGAGAAGAATGAGACCTGAACTATTGCTCACCTGCAAAAAATCAACTCAAAATGCATTAAAAACCCAGGCACTAGACCAGAAATTATGCAGTTTTTAGAAAATAACAAAGTCAATACTTCAACCTACAGGCAGAGGAAATGACTTTCTCAATAAGATGCCAAAACTCAGGAGATAACACCAAAAGGTAGCTAATAGGATGGCATCAAATTAAGAAGGTTCTGCACAGCAAAAGAGACAATTAGAATATGAAGAGAGAACCTACGGAAAGGGAGAAAATCTTTATGAGGGGCTCTTCTAAAATAGGATGAATATTCAGAATATTAATAAAGAACTCAAAAAAACTTAACATCAAAATCCACAATTATTCAATAACCCAATTAACATATATCCCAATTATGAAAGGAGAAACTAAATGAACTAAACAGACACGTCTTAGAAGAAAATATGTGAGTGGCAACAAATATATGAAAATACTTGCAAGTCAAGACTACAGTGAGATTTCATCTCACTTCAGTGACAAAGGCAACCACCAAGAATACAAACAGAAACCAGTGTGACAAGGAGAGAATTGGAGAGAAAGGAGCACTCTCACCCTGTTGGTGGGCATGTAAAACAGCACAACCTCAACGGAAATCGGGATGGAGGCTACTCAGGAGTAGCCATGGACCACCCTGCGACCCAGCTCTACCTCTGCTTGGTATTTATCACAGCGAATCGAAGTCATCATGTTATAATGACACATACATGCCCATGAACCAGCTGAGGTGACATCAGTGGACGAATGGATAAAGAACATCTGGTATATACAAACTGGAATTTCATTCAGCCATAAAGAAGAACGAAATTATGTCATGCTGGAAGATGGATGGATCTTCAGAACATTAAGGGAAATAAGAAACTCAGAAAGTTAAGGGCCATATGTTTTTTCTCTGTTAAAGCTAGAGGGGGAAAAGGAAGGAAAGTTGGGAAGGGAGTCTCATCATGAAAGTTGAAGAAAAATCAGTAGAGTCAAGGCACCAGGGGAGGAGGTGAGGAAAAGGGAAATATTGGAATGATATTGGCCAAAGTTCACGGTTATTTTGTGTGCATGTTCAAATATGTGTCAGCAAATCCCACCATTATGGACCACTACAATGCACCAATGAAATGTGAAAAGAAGAGTTTCACATTACATGGGACAGGCACTATTCTAGGAGGGTGCCCATTTTTTCCCATCTATAAATACCACGATCATTTACCACTGTCAAAAATCTCTACAGATTCAAAAGTTCTGATCACTGCTCCACCACATGGCCTCTTCTACTTCAGGGTTTCTTATTCTCACTGAAATCAGTAAGCCCGTTTCAATGATGCCGTCTGTTAATGTCTTTTCATGCTGCCGAGGACAGCGGCTGCGGGTTTCACAAGGATCTAGTGCTGCCTTCTGAACGCATGTCCAGGAGGCCTTGGCTAAGGCTGGTGCTCCAGGCCCTCCTCCAGATCCAGCTGTGAGGCCAGGGAAGGGGTCACATAACACGCCATCCAACACCTTATTTATTTCTGATCACCATCCTCTCCATTATTCCAGGATCATATTGGTCATTGAACTTAAGCAAACACTGAGTCCAGATTTCAGTCCATCAACCAAAGAGAGTCTAATAGCCACTCCCCGTGGCTCTTGAAAATCCTTGGCCCTAACATTTCTGGTGATTACGTCCCTGTGACTGCATTCAAGATGATCCAGCAATATGTCTTGACTTTTTTGGTCTAGAAGATTCAAACAAATTCTCTTATATATTCTTAAGGCTCCTATTAACAAAATACAGTAAAATATTTACCTTTTATTTTGGTGTGACCCTTATACTCTGCTGGGCTATATTTTATACCCTTACCTGAGGCGTTCTAGGATCAGACCCCAATTAAGAGTCTGGTGACAATGTGGGATGATGAATTAGCATCTTAAAGACAATTGGGCTGGGGATGTGTCTCAAGCAGTAGTGCGCTTGCCTGGCACGCGTACGGCCCGGGTTCGATCCTCAGCACCACATAACAATAAAGATGTTGTGTCCACCGAGAACTAGAAAATGAATATTAAAAATTCTCTCTCTCTCACTCTCTCTCTCTCTCTCTCTCTCTCTCTCTCTCTCTCTCTCTCTCTTCCCTCTCCTCTCCTCTACTCTCCTTTCCTCTTTCACTCTCTCTTAAAAAAAAAAGACAACCTCCCAAGTAAAGTCACCATAGGGTCTTCAATTTAGGGAAAGCCAGTCTCCTCGCGGGAGGAGGGGCTGCTTTTTCTGACAGTAAAAAGGGTAAATGGAGATTTCAGGGTTCAAGTTCTGAGATTTGTCTAATTCCACTGGTATTTTGCCATTCTAATTAACAGGGTCTCAATCATTCCCCCATTAATGTCCTAATTGACATAAGAGAGACCTGGAGAAATTGTGGATTTATAATTTTTTTGTACTTCTGCAATTTGGAGAATTGGATGTTTTTTTTCTGATATTAACCTTTATCAGTTTCCAGAGGAAAAAATATTTCTGATGATCTGAACCTGACTTGAAGGAGGAATATAATGCTTGAACCTATCATTTTCTTTCTGTAAGTCTCCCACTTCAGTCAGTAACAGCAGTCTGTAGTCATGTTGTAATGTTTATTCCCACCCTGAAGGTCGATGGTGTTATTCCAAAGCTCAGTTTTCCATAGACATTTGATTTCATGCCACGATAACTTAAAGTCTCTGTTGGGTCATTGCACACCAGGAATTATCAGGTCTCCTTTTCCATGGGCTGTGACATCATCAACATATTCAATTCCCTCAGGTCAGACATCCAACCTGCCTTCTCAGATCTGTTATCTAGAACTATCTCTGATGTAAACCACTATTATGGTCAGAGCCACCGTGGTCAGTTAGAGATGAAGGATGACTCTTGATGTCTTAGAGTAGAGGAAGTTGACACAGAAAAAAGTTATAAAATGTTTGGGAAATCTGGAAGAAAAAAGAAAAATAAGGCAGGTGACACCATCCCATATATGGAAACCCTAACTTCCCTGGAGAGAGACGCTCATTCCACGCTACTGTTACCCACATTCAGGAACAGCTGTCTAGGAGCCTGTACACACAGCTCCTGGCACCAAGCAGATTAGTTCCTGCCTCTACAGGGCTGGTTTGCTGCTGCTGCTATGGGATCCAAAAGAACCTGCTTTCTTCCTTTCCTTTCTTACTCTCTGCCTAGTGTTTGGCTGATCTTGACAGAACCTCCTAAAATGGAGGCATGCAGGCAGGGGAGTGTGGGAAACGAGGTTCTCGTACTTTCTGTCCCTCTGGTGTGGGGAGAACACAGAAGGACAGAGATGGTGCTGAACACCCACACAAGGTGTCCAACACACTTGAACCTGAAAGTGGGAAAAGGATGTTTGTGAAAAGAGAGGATTGAAAATAATCTCAGAGATTTTAAAAGCGGGAGTTGGAGTTGAAGCTCCAGATACAGACTCTCTAACCAGGTTCCTACAAGTCCTTGGGAGGCATCTTTTTTCAGATGACTGTATACTCCAGTTTGAAGATTGGTTTAGACTTTGATCCTGCAAATAGATGCACACCCTCCAGCCAGCTTCCTCAGGGAACTCTAAACCTCATTGCTTCTCAGGCTATGAATGACAGGGCTCAACAGGGGGCTCACCACACAGAAGAGCACAGAGACTAGGGTGTCCGTGTCCAGCCTTCTCTGGGCCTCTCATAGTGGAAGTTGGGTGTTCCATAGAAGACCACCACGACAGTGAGGGGGGACGCACAGGTGGAGAAGGCCTTTCTCCTGTCCTGGGCAGAGGGAATCCTCAGGAAGGCCGCCATGGTGAGTGCATGGGAGCCTGCAGTGAAGAGGCAGGGGCTCAGGCCCATGGTGGCACTGACAACTGTACACTTTAGATGTGTGCATTCTTTGAGTACAAATTATAGTTCAATTTTTAAATATAGCCTTATTTTAAAAATAAGTAATTAATGGGGAAGAGTGGTACCTGCGTGTAATCCCAGGTACTTGGAATACTAAGGCAGGAGGATAATAAATTTGAAGCTCTGCAAGGTTCCCCGCCCCAAATAATTGAAAGGGCTGAAGATATAGCTTAATGGTAGAGTGCCCCTGGGTTCAATCCCCAGTACTGCAGTAAGTAAGTAAGTAAGTAAGTAAGTAAGTAAGTAAGTAAGTAAATTGATAAATAGAAGTGAAAGCATTTTTTCAAGATGATTTTTAACTCAGGATTGGTTGGAACCACATCTAAATATTTTTTTAGGTCTCTAAGAGGTTAAGTATTTTCTCCCATTTTTTGCATTTCTCTACTTCTTTTTTACCACAGTGATAGTCCAGGACATATCACATTTTACAAGTGACATCAGTTGTTTCCTGATCACGATCTGTTTGAAGCAGTGAATGTGATTGGTGGGTGCATTCGGTCTGTATCACAGATAAAAAGCCTTGCTCACCATGATGGATGTTCTTGTGCATGTGCGTGTGTGTGTGTGTGTGTGTGTGTGTGTGTGTTTGTTTGTGTGTGTGTGTTATTGGTTTTGGGATTGTTCTTCACTGAGAACACTGTCTTATAGTTAGTGGGATGGCAAGTTGGCATCTCAGGCAACATTGATGGCAGAAATCTCAAAGAATATAGCAGGAATCTGCCATCTAAGGCTCAGCAAGCTCAGGACACTTGTTTATCCTAATTGCTATAAATGGAAAGACCCTCACTATTGAACTTCTCTGAGAGTTGCATAACACTGGGGCGGGAGGAGGGAGCCTATTTTCATAGAGATGTACCCTGTTTTTATGGAGACTTCAGGTAGGCTTCAAGGGGCTGATGGGATAGTACCAGTGGATGCTGCCAAGCCCTGGGTCATTCTGAGGAGCCTGCTACTTCAGGGGAGGTGGCAAAGTATCAACCTATGAGTCCAGGACTAGGCTCTGTGAAGCTGTGTCAGGCCTGATTTCTAAGCAAGGTGCTTAGCAATAGAAACCTCAGAAAACGTCCCACACCCAACCATGCCATGGGCCACCAGAGAGCCCAGGTATGTATCTGGAAAAAAGGCTTGGGTATGAGCATGGACATCAATGATTGCAGAGTATCAACGATAGGGGACCATAAATCTCTTTCAGGTGAGTGCAGGCTGAAAACAGGGACATCTGGAGAGAGATATACTAGGTTTTAGAAAATCATCAGATCTCTAGGTCTAGAACATGCAGATAGACCCACTCATGGAATTGTGCGTGTGAGTCCAAGGAGCAGGGGTTGATAACTGTGAAACCTGGTTCCCCAGGTTTTAGGCACACCTGTTTAGTTCAAAAGAGTGATATGAGTGCTAAAACAAGATCAAAATGAAGTGGTCTGTATCTGAAGACGTGTTGTGTTGAAGGTGGGAGAAAATCTCTGAAGCCCTCATGGAGAAAGATATGGAGAACTTTAAAGTCCTAGTTGAAGAGAACACGGTAAAGACAACAAATCAGTTTTGGCAGGCTGGCTAGCTGGTGGGATCACTCAGGAAAACAGGAATATGTGAGGAATAGCAGATGTAGAGGTGGCTTTGGTGGATTTGATTTGAGTAATGTTGAATGTGAGTTATCTGTGGGATAATCACGTGGAAATGCACTTCACAGACAGCCTAGAACTACAGGTGTGGATTTGAGAGTCATTGTCTTGAAGGCAACTGTTACAGCAAATGGTGAGTGTGAAATTCCCCAAAAGAATAGAGAAAGTAGAGAAGGAAATAGAGAAAGTAGGGATTCTTGTGATACATGATGTTCACGAAAATTGTAGTAAAAGTTTATCCAGAAATGACTAAAAGCACCAAACTATCTGGGTCAGTTGTAGCTATCACTTTCTCTAAATAATTTATCTAAACAAGAGGCTACCTTATTAGCATTGATTTACAATAAATCAACTTTGAAATGGAGCTGGAAGCTACATGTACTTGACATTTCTTACGTTCTCTGTTTTCTCTATAAACTACCTGGATGAACTTCAAGTCATTTAGAAATCAGTGACATGTACTTTCTTTTAACTCAACATATCAAAAAGATCAATATGACAATCTCTTTTATAGTTAGATATCTAGATGTTTTCAGAAAAAGAAATAAAATTCCACATAGAAGGCAGTTCCAGCAGATTTTACTATGGGAAATTGGTACATGGTCTGTGGATGTGTAAATGGGAAAACTAAACCTAAATGTTCAGGGATTTAAAAATACAATCTCTGAAGTTGTGCATACTGTTATTGTAAAGGTCTTAAAAATAAATGTCAGTTCAGGAGGGACAATTTCATGGGGCATTAAAAAAATCTCCCAATGTATGTTTATATAATTTTATCTACATATAAGTTTTTCCTTGGTTTTACTGGCTAATTTCTTGTAGGTCACGGGTGTGGGGTAGGGTGAAGGATGATACCCAAACAATTTTTCTTATCCTCTATGCTCTTTATTAATGTGTGGAGGGCATTAGACTGAATCATTATCATGGTCACCATTAGATTCCATAACTCATGAATGACACTTTGTGACACAACATGTACTTGCTCCTTAGAATTTATATAATGCAGCATAGGAATTAGATGAACTTAATAGTAAACCCTCTGCTCTGCAATAATAATAACCATAATCATCATAATCATCTAGGGCATATTTCATAGAAAAATAATTTTAGTGTGAGTCTTCTTAGATTGCTTCAATACACATAAATGCCTGACTTTAAAAACTTGGTTTAATGTAGTTTAAAAGTGGCATGTTTTCTGTAAAAATTAGATTGAATTTGATAGATAATCCATTCTATCAAAACTCAGTGAATTTTTTTGAAAAGATGAATTTTTACATACCTGAATTCAATCAGGGTTTTTCAAATTGAGTAACGAATAGGGACACACATTAGATAAAAATACCTAACACTTATTAAATGCCTATAAGACTTTTACATGCATTAACTTATTTGGTTTACACAACAACGTATAAGATAACCAATTATCCCGATTTTACAGAAAAAAGAATTGAAATTAATGCAAAATATATTAATGCAAGTAGAGAAACATCAATGAATTTCTTTAATTTGCATAATGTACATTAATTTGTACATTCAATATGTATTAACAGTTATGATTTAAGAAACAAAAAAGAAATTGACTTAGAAAATTTATCATGTAATAACTATTATTTGTAGTGATACTTTGTTACCTGATGATAATACCATATATTAGTAAACTGTCTTATTATCTTCAATGCCCAGACATTCTTGTCTTTGGTTCTAATAATTCATTACACATGATTAATAGGCCAACACAGCTTTCATTAAAATTCTAAATCTCAGAGCCTTAAGAAGCTTAAAGTATTTAAATTTCAATAGAAAGTCGGTGCTTTAGTTAAGCACAACTAATTTTAAAATCTAAATATAAACATAATAAAATAAATAAGTCTAGAGTCTTAAAAGAAAAATTTTTTTTTGGTTGGCAATAAGTGTAATGTTTTCCTTACTAAATTTAGGGATTCATTTCGTCAAATGAAAAAAAAAATGGGCATGACCAAAACGAGGAAGAATGGTGTGATAATGAAAAACCCTTATGCACATCAGGGAAACAATGATTCATATTTGAACTCAATAGCACAAGCAATGATTATAATTTTTAAATCCATTTTTCATGTTGCCCAGTAAATTGCTTAAAACACACACACACACACACAGTACAAGGTCAATTTATTCAGAAAAATATCTGAATGATTTCAGGTGCTTGTGGCAATGTGAATTTATTCCTGTGAAATCTATGAGTTTTCTGTCCTGGCCCAGAGTTGTCCTCATATCCTTCCATGTGGTGTGGGTGCTTGGAGCCGAGGGAAAAATCAGAGGTCATTATGCAGAACAGTTGGCCTCAGTCAGTGAGTTCCATGTGTTCCCAGTGATGCTGGTCCAAGGACACACTTTGGGGGATGCTGGGTTCTTTCACCTAACATGCAGGGATGCCCTTACCCCTAACTGGTAGGTTTAAAATCTTAACAAATTCACCAGGAAAAAGCCTCCCTCCTGTCTTGGAGATTCAGCACTCAATTCAGCATTTAACATCTCTTTCAGTTCTGTTTTTTTTGGGGCCGGGGTGTAGAGGGGCAGTTACCGGAGATTGAACTCAGGGGCTTGACCACTGAGCCACATTCCCAGCCCTATTATATATTTTATTTAGAGACAGGGTCTCACTGAGTTACTTGGTGCCTTGTTTTTGCTGAGGCTGTCTTTGAACTCACTATCCTCCTGCCTAAGCCTCCTGAGCTGCTGGGTTACAAGCGTGCACCACTGTGCCAGCTCTTTCAGTTCTTTTTATTTCACCTGTGCTTCTTCTAGCATAAAGGGGAAAGGGAAGACAAATTATTACCTCTTACGATATGTCAGAGCCTTCTAGTTATAAAATTTTTCAAAATAAATAATTCTATTTTCCATTTAGGATTTTAAAATTTCATTTCTTGGTACTGGTTAGTTTCAATTCAAACCAATTTTGTTCCTATACAGAGTCTAATTTAGTCCTAAGCCAGATCTACTAAGAAACCCAAAGAGGATAAGATCTGATCCCTGTCCTGCTGCGCCCCTCCCCTGACTCAGGCAATGGCAAGGCCCTACTGAGGTGGAAGGCGCAAGGCGTCCATCCTCTGGAGGAGCGCAGTATGTTTCTGGGAATGGGCTGATTTGTTTTTGTATTCCCTTAATAAATATAGTTCTCATTTCTCATATGACCATTAAATATAAAGGAAAAATCATGACTTTCCCAATTAATGCAACTACTTCTAAAGCATAGTTCTGTTTGCTCTAAATGCAATGATTAGGCTGTGGAGTGTAAATTGTTAATGTCTAAAGAAAAACTCTCTGTATTCCTGTCAAGGAAGTTTTGAGAAATTAAATTAAAATCTAGAGAAGGAAAATTAATGTTAAGAAGATAGATTAGTGCTTAGTACTGGGCAACTTCTTCTTGTTCCTGTGCACAATGGTTTGTGCTCTTACTTTTGTTTGATTACAAGTAATAACAAATCAACTACTTGCCATAACTATGGCACCGGTTCCAGTCAGTAAGTCAAGAAAGAATAGTCAAGGTATAGGCCAATAGTTTGGGACATTTGTAACTATTATTAAAAGTTAACTAAGCAGAAACAGCTCAAAGCAAAACTCGAACTTAAAGTACAAATGCTTGCTTATGCATAAGCCAAGATACATTCTTCTATTCTAATTGTAGCTACGTAATATTTTGTTTTGTTTGAATAATGATTCCTGTTTTGTAACCACAAAGTACTGTAAAGCCTGCCAAAATTAAAAGTATATATGATCAACTTCACAAGTGAAGATTGGGATCAACACCTTCACTTTGGTGTCTGTGTTGTTTCTCCACCCCCTCTTTCACCGACTCCTCACCATCCATTCTTCTACTGAGACCCCCTGTTGGTGCTGGTCTCTGACACTGTCCTTCAACTAACTTACAATCTAATGGGAAGATGAACTTAATATGTGCAGGAAACTTGGTAACAATTCTATGTAATCTACAAATTATCATTATTTTCCCTTAGTGTTTTCTTGGGCAGCTCTGGGAATGGAGCACTTAATACTTTTCAAAGCCCCTCATTCCATCTTGAATATGCGCTCCTTCAGGTCCTTGTTGGGCCTCTCAATTGTGTACTAAACACTAGGCAACAACTTATGTAAATGTGCACTCAGTAAACGTGTGAAGAATGAAGAAGGTCTGTCAAGTACATCCATAGAGCAGAGTTTTTAAAAGATTCTTTAAAGAATGTACTGTGTGGGACCTAAAGTAACTAACAGAGACTTGACAGAGGCTAGAGGATATTTCTGTTCAGTAGTTCTGGTGCAGATATCTTGCTCAGAAAAATAAAGCCTCTGTGGGCATAAGTGAGGCAGCATACCACAGTGGCTTCTGAGAAACTCAGTGTCTCCTGTCTCCTAAACAAATTCCTTATGAAGACCATCGGCAGTTCCCACAGAACAAGCAGCTCTGCATCTTTCTTTCCCAATCAGTCATCTCAAAGTCAGTTGACCGAGAATGAAGCCACTTATAAGTAACCCCAAAATATAATATTTCTAAAGGAGGAGGTTTGTGTATGAAGTAGATTACTCACAAGCTTCAGGAATATATTACAGTTAATGAATTGCTTGCAACTCCCCTCCCCAAGCATCCATGTGTTGTAAGATAAAGATGTAAACCTCTAGTTAATGAATGAATACGTTTCTAAACATAACTTCTTCTATAATAATGATTTTTATTTAAACAGATATTTTGGTAGGTCTATTGTTATGCTATATTGTATCATAATGGGAATGTGTCCCTATACTTTCTCCCTAAAAATTATTCCTTTCTGTCCTGCTCATCAAAAGCAGAGGATTTACACTTAGCATTATCTATTGTTTACCGTAAGTAATTTTTCACTCACATCATCTCCCTTAAGGAATTTAGGCATCCCAGGGTTTCTGGTTATGTTTTGGGTTTTCTTCCAGTACTGGAGGCATCATGCTTAATTCCTCAGGTTTTGTGATAACCTCTGAAGTTATTTCTACTCTGGCAATACAAGTAGTATTGTGGAAACTTAGACACACATAGAAAAGGTGCTACGATAGGTCATTACATAAATGCCATCAAAATGGTAATGAAAATATGTACAATATTCTGTAATATGTTTTTAAGGTGTAGGTGTATCCTGATTCTGGGATAGTGATTTTGAAAATTGTGGTGGTACATAAACTATTTACCAGCAACTCTCACAGAGAGGCGTAGATTTCTGGTTTTGGTGTGGCCCTTGCTGCTCTCCATACTAGCACCTGGGCTGCAAAGAAAGCTCTTGGTAAAACTGGCTGTTGGTCTCCATTCACCACAAAACGGACCTGTTATTCTGAAAATTGCCTGTCGCATATCTGTGGCCTCATGAAAGAGTCAAAATCCTCTGATCTCTCACAATTCATTTTTCTGTGATGGACATCTATAGAGGTCTGGGGCTGACCTTTTGGGAATATGCATCGTGCCTTTCCTCTGCAGCTTCTCTGGGACTCCTCAGTTGGCAAACACAACTCAAGGGCAACTGCTTGAGTTCAACTGCAACAATGGAGAGCAGTTAATTCACTGTTGGATTCATTAATGTCTTGGCAATCACCTGTTCCCAGCATGCAGCGAGAAGATCAGCATCCTCTCTCTTCTGGGATCTGGGTGAGCGAAGTTCAGAGTGAGATTTCTGCTAAGAAGTTGTGTGTGGCTGAAACCTCAAGACATCCTTCCCTTCCCGCTAGGGAGAGAAGTGGTCAAGGTGGGTGTACACTTATTGGGATGGAATTCGCATGGCATATGAAGTTTTTCCTTCATGTTATATACTTTGCCAGATGGACAGATATCAGAAGCCACAATATTAAAAGCATCCCCACTATATTCAGCTGATCCACTCCTGCTAAGGGCTGATCCCTTACCAAACCCTGTATGACTTCGTGCCCCTTAATTTTATTATCCTGCTGATGATCATGACCTGGTGAAGAAATAGTTTGCTATGGAGTTTAAAAGTAGGGGAAAAAAAGAGTCATCAAACAGCTCTTTCAGCACAGATGGAGAAAAGACAACATGCATGAAAGTCTTGTAGTATTTTACTGCACAAAAATAAAAATAAAATTATTAGATAAAGAGGTAAGTCTCTAAAACTTAAAATTTCCCATAATACAATGGGGTTTTCCTCATTCTTAGAAGAGACACATTAACAGTACTCTTAAAAGATCTTAGAATGATTAGCCATCAGGGAAAGGCAAAGCTAAAGCACATTTGATGAAGCACCTCTCACATTCCAGGGTCATCACAATAAAAGGAATGATAATGAAGTGTTGTTAAGGGAGTGAGAAAATCAGAAGCTTTATTCACCACTCTTAATAATAAGGTAAGCTGGTTCCACTGGTCTGAAAATGATCTGGAACTTCTTTAGAAAGTTAAATATGGAGTTAACGATCCACCTCTTCCACTCCTACTTACAAACTCAAGATAAATAAAAAAGTTGTCCACCAATGATTTGTACATGAATGTTCATATAATGTTCATATTATATATATTGTTCATATTATATATACTAATCTTATTCATATTAGGCAAAAAGTGAAAATGACCAGGTAGGTCTGTAATCTAGCTACTCACGAAGCTGAGGCAGGAAGATCACAAATTCAGGGACAACATGGGCAAATTTGCAAGATCCGGTCTCAAAACAACATTTTTAAAAGGGTTGGGCTTTTGCTTAGTTGTAGAACATTGTTTAATGTGCAGGAGGCTCCGGGTTCAATCTGCAATATGACACCCACACAGACACAAAGTAAAAATTACTATCCAGTGGGAAATGAACAAAAAAATGTGGCATTTCCATAAGACAGAAATCAGTCACAATAAGGAGGAATAAACTAAAATACTAATACAAGCTACAATATAACTGAAAATTGCAAACATCCTAAGTGAAAGGAGTCAGATCCAAAAGGCGTATATGGTATTACTTCATTAAAAATATCCACAGAAACTCGAGTGTATACATGGGTCTTTCCACATATAAAGTAGAAACACAGAAATGGTGTTTATTTAAAACTTAGAATCAAGATCCATTAGGAAACTGCAAGTCAAAGTCACATCGAACATAGCACTTCACATTCACTAGTGTTGGCTAGAGCTGCAATATTGGGGGAAAGTAGATTTACTGCTTTGTGTATAGGCTTTTTCTGGAGAGAAAAGTAATAAAAATATTCTGAAATACCTGTGCATTAGGGAACACAGGTGAGGTCACAATGTGTCACATACTTAGCACAGTGTGCTTAACCTGGTTGGAGGGGCACCACAGTGGTCATGAGACACTGTGTATGGAGAGAGCACTCTTGTAATTGCTGCTGAAGAGTTCACATATTTCTACAACTAAGACATTTCCTAGAATGAAACCATCATCTAGTTCTAATCTCACTATACAGTCTGTCTCTCAGCCAGCTTCCTCAGGGCACTCTGGACCTCGTTGCTTCTCAGGCTGTGAATGATGGGCTTCAACATGGGGGTCACCACACAGAAGAGCACAGAGACCAGGGTGTCCGTGTCCAGCCTTCTTTGGGCCTGTGAATGTGGAAGTTGGCTGTTCCATAGAAGACCACCATGACAGTGAGGGGGGACGCACAGGTGAAGAAAGCCTTCCTCCTGCCCTGGGCAGAGGGAATCCCCAGGATGGCCGCCATGATGAGTGCATAGGAGCCTGCATTGAAGAGGCAGGGGCTCAGGCCCATGGTGGCACTGACAATGTAGAGCCCAGACTCGTTGTCAGAGGTGTCTGAGCAGGAGAGCTTCAGGAGAAATGGGGTGTCACAGAGAAAGTGGCTGATCTGGTAGGGCCCACATAGAGTGAGTGTGATGGTCAGCACCGTGTTTGTGACCAAATTCACCAGCCCACACAGCCAGGACCCAGTCACCTGGCCAACACAGACCTTCACACTCATGATGACTGGGTACTGAGGAGGACGGCAGATGGCCACACAGCAATCATACTGGCCACACAGCCAGTAAGACCCCTTTTGTGCAAGCACTTGTAACCAATAAGAATATCTGGAAAAGGCAGCCCTCATAAGAAATGGCCTTCTTTTCCAAAAAGAAGTTCACCAGCAGTACTGAGAGGGTGGTGGATGTGTAGCAGACGTCCAAGGAGCTCAAATTGCTGAGGAAAAAGTACATTTGAGTGTGGAGAGCAGGATTGACCCTGGTGGCCACTAGTATGAGCATGTTCCCCAGAAGCGTGGTCAGGTAAATGACCAGAAAGAGCAGGAAGAACAAGCCCTGTAGGTTGGAGTGGTTAGAAAATCCCAAGAAGATGAAATTAGTAACAAATGATTGATTGCTCATTTCCAATGTTGTCATAGCTACAAAACAGAGAAAAAAGAGACCATGATGAGAATGGACTGAGAGCACCCCAAACAGGCTTGTTAATCTGCAGCAACATGGCAAATAATATCAAATGAAAAGCAGCCTGGAAACTGATAACCTGTTGGACTGGTCTCAGGGAATCAGACCAATGGAGCCTCACACATTTGCAGGGGTGATGGTGGGTGGGAGTAACCAGAGAATTGCTAGAAGCCAACAGAAAGCCATTCGACCTCATCATGGTGTTAAGTCATTTCTCACTTTCTCAGTAATCTCTGTCTCCTGTTGTCCTTTTATGTAAACATAGGATTTTTGGAGAAGTTCATTTTCATTGCAAATGTTAAGAAAAAAATTTACAAAGCAGAGTCATCATCTGCAGAAGCAGTCAGTGTTGCCTTCAGTGTTTTGAATGTAGAGTTTTTTTCACTTTACATCAATCTTGATCTCTGTGTTCGGAAAGGCAGAAGTTAACTAACACTGTACAATGCTGAAATTATCAAAGCCAGAGAAAAATAGAGGAAAGAAGTTGATGAAGTGGGGTTGGACTTGCTATCTTAAGTATACAGGGAAGTTCAGTGGAGTAGAAGGAAAATGAGGGGGCGGAGAGGTTTGGGAAAAGAGGAAATGTGAAAGGTCTTTACGCAGATTATGTTATGTGCACATTGAAGTCTACCACAGGAAACTGCACCTGTATGTATATGTAGAAAGCACCAGTCAGAAATTAACAGATAAATGACCCAAAGAAAGATCAGTAGAGAAAGTAGAATGGGGGCAGGAAGGGGAGGGAGATGGGGGGTGGGGACTAAATGGAGTAAATAAGATTCCATGCACGTAGTATATTTTCAAAATCAACCCAACTTCTATGTATAACTATTATTCTCTAATAAAAAATTTAAGAAGATGACATAATCCTATCACAAAAGAGTTAGATTTGAATTCTTCTTGACCTATTTGTATACCTTTAATTTTTTACTTTTGCCCAATGGCTCTGGTAATTTCATGAATGAAGTTGAATAGAAGTGGTGAAAGAGGGGGCACCCTGTCTTATTCCAGTTTTTACAGTGAATGCTTTCAACCTTTTTCCACTTAGAATGATGCTGCCTTGGGTTTAATGATTTTACAAAGTTCTTTCTGTCCCTAGTGTTTCTATTGTTTTGACAGGTAGGGGTGCTATATTTTGTTATATGCTTTTTCTGCATCTATTGAGATGATCAATAAACTTACATCTCTCTTAAATAAACTTAATCTCTCCCCTTTGGCTAAACATTCAGATCATCTCCAGTCCTATAAATATTTTAATGAACATTTCCCTACATAAACATATGTGACCATTTCGAATTATCTCTTCAGAATAAAATTTAAATCTGACATAAAAGAATTTGTTGTGCAGTTTCTATTTAAAACTAGCCCATGGGAGACATTATATTAAGTGAAATAAGCCAGACACAAAAAGAAAAATAGCAGTTTTTCACTTTTTTGTGGAAGCTAAAAAGTTGATCTCAGAGAAGTAGGGAGTAGAGCCGTGGTTATTGGAGCCTGGGAGAGAATTTCAAAAATAATTGTGAGTCTGATTTCTCAAAGATGCATGTGAAGAACGGCCTGAAACAGGCCCTCTGAGTGTGGTCTTTAAAAAAAAATAAGAGTGGACTTCTAACAGGGTCCTCAGAAAATCTCTCTTCTCTCCTCAGTGGGCAGCAGGAGGTCCATGGATCTGGCTGCCTAGGAGCTAGCTGTGGTGTTCAAATGGGCAGGACCAGGACGGGTGGAGAATCTCAATAATCACTAGTAGACCGCATTCTAGGTGAGGGCAGGCTGGAAACAGGCCATCAAGAAGGAAATGGCTTGAGCTCTGAAAATGACAGAATCTGTGGATTTAGGAAACTGTTTTGGGTCCAATCTACTCATAACACCTACTCCCTGGGTGAGTCTACGGTTGCCACAGTTACCACAGGCCTGACCAGAACATCCCGGAGGGGGAGATGCACTCTGGCCTCATGGCTTGGAGGTTTGGTCTGGGGCCAGCTGACCCATTGCTGCTGGCCTGAGATGAGGTGGGACACCGAGGTTGAAGGGAACAAGGGAGGAAGTGTCCCTAGCTCATGGCAGCCAGAAGGTTGGGGTGGGGGAGGGGATGGGAGGAGACAGTTCACAGGGGACAAGATGTGATTCCCCAGGGCATATCCCTGGCCACACTCCACTTTCCCACACTCCCCTCAGTACAGTGGGCCTTTCAGATAATTAATCCACAAAATGGATGGATCCACAGATTAGGTCACAAGTCTCACAGTCTAATCATTTCACCTCTGAACACTGCTACTGTGGCTGACCCTGAGCTTTTGGGGATACCTTATTTCTAGGCCATAATAGTCCCTACAGTCCATGTGCTTTTGTTAGAATACCTTCATGTAGTCTGGGAGAGTAATCTGGTTCCAAAACAAGATTAAAAGGAAATATCTGGTAACTGAAGATGTGACATTTGGAGCTTGGGGAAAAGCTCTGAAGAGGAGCCCTGGGTGGAGCACTTTAAAGTCCTGGTGATGAGGACACAAGAAGGGACCTGATCTGTGGGGTAGCTGAGTGGCAGTGGGATGACTCATTAAAACATAAAAAAAAATGAGAAACAGCATGTCTGGGGAGAGAAAAGGAGGGAAGGAGGCCTTCTGCACCCAAGTCGAAAACCTCTGCTCCCTATAACAGTCATTCTGCACCCCAGTCTCCAACCTCTGCTTCCTGCAACAATCCTTCTTCACCCCAGTCTCCAACCTCTTCTCTCTGAAACAACCATTCTGCACCTCAGTCTCCAACCTCTGCTATCTGCAAAAGTCCTTCTGCCATCAGTCTCCAACGTCTGCTCTCTCTAAGATCCTTCTGCACCCCAGTCTCCAAACTCTGCTCTCTGTAACAGACCGTCTGCACCCCAGTATCCAACCTCTGCTCTCTAAAACAAACCTTCTGCACCACAGTCTCAAAACTATGCTCTCTGCAACGGTTCTCCTGCACCCCAGTCTCCATCCTCTGTTCTCTGCAACAGTCCTTCTGCACCACAGTCTCCAAACTCTGCTCTCTGTAACAGTCTTATCAAACCGCAGTCTCCAAACTCTGCTTTGTGTATCAGTCGTTCTGGAACCCCGGTCTCCAAACTCTTCTCTTTGTACGATCCTTCTGCACCTCAGTCTCCAACCTCTGCTCTCTGCAACAGTGCTTCTGCAGCCCAGTCTCAAATCTATGCTCTCTGCAACATTTCTTCTGCACCCCAGTCTCCAACCTATGCTCTCTGTAACTGTCTTTCTGCACCCCACTCTACAACCTCTGCTCTCTGTAAGTGCTTCTGCACCTCAGTCTCCAACCTCTGCTCTCTGCAACGATACTTCTGCACCCCAAGCATCAAACTCTGCTCTCTGGAACAGTCCTTCTGCACCACAGTCTCTAACCTCTGCTCTCTGTAAAAATCTTTCTGTAACTCAGTATCCAACCTCTGCTCTGTTTAACAGTCCTTCTGCACCTCAGTATACAACCTCTGCTCTCTGTAAGGATCCTTTTTAACCTCAGTCTCCAAACAATGCTCTCTGTAACAGGCCTTCTGCACCACAGTCTCCAACCTCTGCTCTCTGTAACAGTTCTTCTGCACACCAGTCTCCAAGCTCTACTCTCTGTAACAGTCCTGCTGCACCCGAATCAAACCTCTGCACTCTGTAACAATTCTTCTGAACACCAGTCTAAAAACTCTGCTCTTTTTAACAGTTCTTCTGCACCAGAATCTCCAAACTCTACTCTCTGTAACACTACTTATGCACCCGAGTCTCCATCCTCTGCTCTCTGTAAGAATCTTTCTGCACCCCAGTCTTCAACCTCTGCTCTCTGTAAAAGGCATTCTGCACCTCAGTCTCCAACCTCTGATCTCTGTAACGATCCTTCTGCACCTCAGTCTCCAACCTCTGCTCTCTGGGACAGTCCTTCTGCACCCCAGTCTCCAATATCTGCTCTCTGCAATGATCCTTCTCCTCCCAAGACTCCATCCTCTGCTCTCTGCAATGGTCCTTCTGCACCCCAGTCTCCAAACTCAGCTCTCTGTAATAGTCCTTCTGTACCGTACTCTAAAACCTCTTCTCTCTGTAACAGTCCTTTTGCACCCCAATTGCCAACCTCTTCTTTCTGTAATAGTCCTTCTACACCTCAGACTCAAACTTATGCTTTCTGTAGCAGTCCTTTTGAACCTTAGTCTGAAACCTCTGCTCTCTGGAACGATCCTTCTGTACCCCAGTCTCCGAACTGTGCTATCAGTAACAGTCCTTCTGCACCCCAGTCTCCAACCTCTGCTCTCTTTAAAAGGCCTTCTGCACTCCAGTTTCCAAACTCTCCTCTCTGTAACAGGCCTTCTGCACTCGAGTCTCCAACCTCTTCTCTCTGCAACGATCTTTCTGCACCTCAGTTTCCAACCTCTACTCTCAGCAACAGTCTTTCTGCACCCTAGTCTCTAACCTCGTCTCTCTTTAAGATCCTTCTGCACCTCAGTCTCCAACCTCTGCTCTCTGTAACAGTCCATGTGCACCCCAGTATCCAAACTCTGCTCTCTGTAACAATCGTCTGCATCTAAATCTCCAACCTCAGCTCTCTGCATTTGTCCTTCTGCACACCAGTCTCCAAACTCTGTTCTCTGCAACAGACCTTCTGCACCCAAGTCTCCAACCTGTGCTCTCTGTAACTGTCCTTTTGCACCCCCGTCTTGAACCTAAGCTCTCTGTAAGTATCGTTCTCCACCACAGTCTCCAAACTCTGGTCTCCTCAACGATCATTCTGCACCTAAGTCTCCAGCCTCTGCTCTCTGCAACGATCCTTCTGCACCCCAGTCTTCAACCTCTGCTCTCTGTAACAGTCCTTATGCAGCTCAGTCTTCAAACTTTGCTCTCAGTCAGATCCTTTTGCACACCAGTCTACAACATCTGCTCTCTGCAACCATCCTTTAGAACCTCAGTTTTCAACCTCTCCTCTCTGTATTAGCCCTTCTGTACAGCAGTCTCCAAACTCTGCTCTATGTAACCGTCCTGCTACACCCCAGTCTCCAACCTCTACTTTGTTTATTAGTCCTTCTGCGCCCCAGTCTCCAAACTCTGCTCTCTGTAACAGTCCTTCTGCATCCCATTCTCCAAACCATGCTTTCTGTAACACTCCTTCTGCACTCCAGTCTCCACCCTCTTATCTCTGTAACAATCCGTTTGGACATCAGTCTCCAACCTCTGGTCTCTACAACGTTCGTTCTGCTCCTCAGTCTTCAAACTCTACTCTCTGTAAAAGTCCATCTGCACATCAGTCTCCAAACACTGCTCTCTGACACAATCTTTCTAAACCACAGTCTCCAAGATCTACTCTCTGCAACTGTCCTTGTGAACCCCGGTCTCCAATCTCTGCTATCTGCAACAGTCTTTCTGCACCCCAGTCTCTAACCTCTGCTCTCTGTAAGATCCTTCTGCACCTCAGTCTCCAACCTCTGCTTTCTGTAACAGTCCATATGGACCCCAGTATCCAAACTCTGCTTTCTGTAACAATCGTCTGCACCTAAACCTCCCACCTCAGCTCTCTGCATCAGTCCTTCTGCACCCCAGTCTCCAAACTCTGTTCTCTGCAACAGACCTTCTGCACCCAAGTTCCAACCTGTGCTCTCAGTAACTGTCCTTTTGCACCCCGTCTCCAACCTCTGCTCTCTGTAAGTTTCGTTCTCAACCACAGTCTCCAAACTCTGCTCTCCTCAACGATCATTCTGCACCTAAGTCTCCAGCCTCTGCTCTCTGCAACGATCTTTCTGCACCCCAGTCTTCAACCTCTGCTCTCTGTAACAGTCCTTATGCACCTCAGTCTTCAAACTATGCTCTCGGTAAGATCCTTCTGCACCCCAGTCTTCAACCTCTGCTCTCTGTAACAGTCCTTATGCACCTCAGTCTTCAAACTATGCTCTCGGTAAGATCCTTCTGCACACCAGTCTACAACATCTGCTCTCTGCAACAATCTTTTAGAACCTCCGTTTCCAACCTCTCCTCCCTGTAACAGCCCTTCTGTACAGCAGTCTCCAAACTCTGCTCTATGTAACGGTCCTGCTACACCCCAGTATCCAACCTCTGATTTGTGTATTAGTCCTTCTGCGCCCCAGTCTCCAAACTCTGCTCTCTGCAAGAGTCCTCTGCACCCCAGTCTCTACCCTCTGCTCTCGGTAACAGTTTTTTTGCACCCCAATCTCAAAACTCTGCTTTCTGTAACACTCCTTCTGCACTCCAGTCTCCACCCTCTGATCTCTGTAACAATCCGTCTGGACATCAGTCTCCAACCTCTGGTCTCTACAATGTTCCTTCTGTTCCTCAGTCTCCAAACTCTACTCTCTATAAAAGTCCTTCTGCATGTCAGTCTCCAAACTCCGCTCTCTGTAAGATCCTTCTGCAACCAATTCTTCAAACTCTGCTCTCTGTAACAGTTCTTCTGCACCCCAGTCTCCAAACTCTGATCTGTGTAACAGGCCTTCTGCACCCAAGGATCCAATATCTGCTCTGTGCAACAGTCCTTCTGCACCTCAGTCTTAAAACACTGCTCTCTGCAACAATCCTTCTGCACCCCAGTTTCCAACCTCTCTGTAACAGACCTTCTGAACCTCAGTCTCCAAAATGCTCTCTGTAAGATCCTTCTGTAACCCAGTCTCGAAACTGTGCTATCTGTAACAGTCCTTCTACACGCCAGTCTCCAACCTCTACTCTCTGCAACAGTCCTTCTATACCCCAGTCTCCAACCTCTGTTCTCTGCAACGATCCTTCTGCACCCCAATCTCGAACCTCTGCTCTCTGTAACAGTCCTTCTGCACCCCAGTCTTCAAACTCTTCTCTCTGCAACCATCTTTCTGCACCTCAGTCTCCAACCTCTGCTCTCTGCAACAGTCCTTCTGCATCCCAGTCTCCAACCTCTGCTCTCTGCTACAGTACTTCTACACCCCAGTCTCCAACCTCTGCTCTCTGCAACATTTCTTCTGAACATCAGTCTCCAACCTGTGCTCTCTGTAACTGTCCTGCGGCACCACAGTCTCCAAACTCTTCTTTCAGTAGCGATCCTTCTGCACCTCATTCTCCAACCTCTGCTCTCTTCAACGATCCTTCTGCACCCCAGTCTTCATCCTCTGCTCTCTGTATGAATCCTTTTGCACCCCAGTATCCAAACTCTCCTCTCTGTAAAAGTCCTTCTGCACCTCAGTTTCCAAGTTCTGCAATCTGTAACAGTCCTTCTGCACCCCAGTCTAAAACCTCTGTTCTCAGAAATTATCTTTCTGCACCTCAGTCTCCAACCTCTGCTCTCTTTAATAGTCCTTCTGCACCTCAGTCTCCAACATCTGCTCTCTGCAATGATCCTTCTTCTCCCTAGACTCCAAACTCTGCTTTCTGCAACGGTCCTTCTACACCCCAGTTTCCAAACTCTGCTCTCTAAAACAGTCATTCTGCACCCCAGTCTCCAACCTCTGCTCTCAGTAACAGTTCTTCTGCACCCCAATCTCCAAACTCTGCTCTCTGTAACACTCCTACTGCACCCCAAGCTCCACACTCTACTCTCTGTAAAAGTCCTTCTGCACTTCAGTCTCCAACCTCTGATCTCTTTAATATGCTTCTGAAACCCATTGTCCAAACGCTGCTCTCTGTAACAGTCCTTCTGTACCCCAGTCTCCAAACTCTGATCTCTGTAACAGGCCTTCTGCACCCCAGTATTATAACTCTGCTCTTTTTAACAGGCCTTCTGCAACCAAATCTCCAACCTCTACTCTCTGTATCGATCCTTTTGCACACCAGTCTCCATACTCTGATCTCTGTAACAGTCCTTCTGCACCCCAGGATCCAATATCTTCTCTGTGCAACAGTCCTTCTGCACCTCAGTCTGAAAACACTGCTCTCTGCAACAATCCTTCTGCACCCCAGTTTCCAACCTCTCTGTAACAGACCTTCTGAACCTCAGTCTCCAAAATGCTCTCTGTAAGATCCTTCTGTAACTCAGTCTCGAAACTGTGCTATCTGGTTTCTGCTCTGATATTAATTATTTCTTGCCTTCTGCTACATTTGCTGTTGTTTTGCTCTTCCTTTTCTAGGGCTTTGAGATGTAGTGTGAGCTCATTTATTTGTTGGTTTTTTTCTTTTTTTGAGGAATGACCACCAAGCGATGAATTTTCCTCCTCAAACTGCTTTCATTGTGTCCCATAGATTCCGATATGTTGTGTCTGTATTTTCATTTATCTCTAAGAATTTTTTGATTTCCTCCTTTATATCTTCTGTAACTCATTGATCATTCAGTAACATATTGTTCATTTTCCATGTGATGTAGTATTTTTCCTTTCTTCTTTTATCATTGATTTCCAGTTTCATTCCATTATGATCAGATAAAATGCATGGTATTATCTCCACGCCTTTATATTTACTGAGGGTTGCCCTATGGCATAATATATGGTCTATTTTTGAGAAGGATCCATGTGCTGCAGAGAAAAAATTATACCCATTTGATGAGGGTTGATATATTCTATATATGTCAGTTAAGTCTAGGTTATTGATTGTGGTATTGAGTTCTATAGTTTCTTTATTCAATTTTTGTTTGGAGGATCTGTCCAGTCGTGAGAGAGGTGTGTTGAAGTCACCTATAATTATTGTGTTGTGGTCTATTTGATTCTTGAACTTGAGGAGAATTTGTTTTAAGAATGTCGCAGCGCCATTATTTGGTGCATAAATATTGATAATTGTTATGTCTTGTTGTGAATGGTTCCTTTTAACAGTATATAATGTCTTTCTTTATCCATTTTGATTAACTTGGTCTTGAAGTCAATTTTATTCGATATGAGGATGGCCACCCCTGCTTGCTTACGAGGACCGTGTGCGTGGTATATTTTTTCCCATCCTTTCACCTTCAGCCTGTGTATGTCTTTTCCAATCAGATGTGTCTCCTGGAGGCAGCATATTGTTGGATTTGTTTTTTTAATCCATGATACCAGCCTATGTCGCTTTATTGGAGAGTTTAAGCCATTAACATTCAGAGTTACTATGGATATATGGTTTGTACTTCCATCCATGTTTGATTATTTATCCTTTTTTAAAAATAATTTAGTTTGTTTCTCCATGATTATCTTTCCCCTAGCCCTCTGTCTTTACTGAGGCACTTCCCTCTGATGGTTTTGGTTATTGTTTTTCATTTCTCCCTCGTGTAGTGTTTTGCTCAAAATGCTTTGCAATGCTGGTTTTCTGGCTGCAAATTCTTTTAACTTTTGTTTATCATGAAAGATTTTTATTTCGTTGTCATATATGAAGCTTAATTTTGCTGGATACAGAATACTTGGTTGGCATCCATTGTCTTTCAGTGTTTGAAATACATTGTTCCATGACCTTTTTGCTTTCAGTGTCTGTGATGCAAAATCCGTTGTTAACCTTATTGGTTTACCCCTGAAAGGAATCTGTCTCCTTTCTCTTGTAGCTTCTAATATTTTCTCTTTGTTCTGTATATTGGATAAATTCATAACAATGTGTATTGGCGTTGGTCTACTGGGATTTTCTGTGCTCGGTGTCCTGTATGCATCTTCAAATTTTATATGTGTTTCCTTTTTTATTTCTGGAAAGTTTTCTGTAATTATTTCATTCAGCAGGTTACTCATTCCCTTGGTTTGAATCTCTGTACCTTCTTCTGTCCCGATGACTCGTAAGTTTGTTTTTTTTATGTTATCCCATAACTCTTGGATGTTTTTTTCGTGATTTTTTACCAGCCTTTCTGAGTTGGCTAGACTAGTTTCAAGATGATATATTTTGTCTTCATTATCTGACGTTCTGGCTTCTACTTGCTCCACTCTGTTAGTGATACTCCCAATTGAGTTTTTAATTTGGTTTATCATTTCCTTCATTTCTAGAATTATTGTTTGATTATTTTTTATAATCTCTATCTCCTGATAAAGATGCTAAACTTCTTCTTTTATCTGTTTATGTAATTCATTCTCAATGTGTTCTTTCGCTGCTTGAATTTGCTGTCTCGTATCCTCTTTAAGGTTCCATTCCATCTGTTTAAGGTGTCCCTTGAGTTCTTTATATGACCATTCAGCAAAGTGGCAGGATATAAAATCAACACGCATAAATCAAAAACATTTCTGTATATCAGCGACAAAACTTCTGAAATGGAAATGAGGAAAAACACTCCATTCACAATATCCTCCAAAAAAATAAAATACTTGGGAATCAACCTAACAAAAGAGGTAAAAGATTTATACAATGAAAACTACAGAACCCTAAAGAGAGAAGTAGAAGAAGATCTTAGAAGATGGAAAAATATACCCTGTTCATGGATAGGCAGAACTAACATTATCAAAATGGCGATATTACCAAAAGTTCTCTATAGTTTAATGCAATGCCAATCAAAATCCCAATGGCATTTATTGTAGAAATAGATAAAGCAATCATAAAATTCATATGAAAAAATAAAAGACCCAGAATAGCCAAAGCAATTCTAAGCAGGAAGTATGAATCAGGCGGTATAGCGATACCAGATTTCAAACTATATTACAGAGCAATAGTGACAAAAACAGCATGGTACTGGTACCAAAACAGGCGGATGGACCAATGGTATAGAATAGAGGACACAGAGACTAATCCACAAAGTTACAACTTTATTATATTTGATAAAGCGGCTAAAAGCATGCAATGAAGGAAGGATAGCATCTTCAACAAATGGTGTTGGGAAAACTGGAAATCCATATACAACAAAATGAAACTGAATTCCTTCCTCTCGCCATGCACAAAAGTTAAATCTAAATGGATCAAGGAGCTTGATATAAAATCAGAGACTCTGCATCTGATAGAATAAAAAGTTGGCACCTATCTACATATTGTGGGGTCAGGCTCCAAATTCCTTAATAGGACACCCATTGCACAAGAGTTAATAACAAGAATCAACAAATGGGACTTACTTAAACTAAAAAGGTTTTTTCTCAGCAAGAAAAACAATAAGAGAGGCAAATAGGGAGCCTACATCCTGGGAACAAATTTTTACTCCTCACACTTCAGATAGAGCCCTAATATCCAGAGTATACAAAGAACTCAAAAAATTAGACAATAAGATAACAAATAACCCAATCAACAAATGGGCCAAAAACCTGAACAGACACTTCTCAGAGGAGGATATACAATCAATCAACAAGTACATGAAAAAATGCTCACCATCTCTAGCAGTCAGAGAAATGCAAATCAAAACCACCCTAAGATACCATCTCACTCCAGTAAGATTGGCAGCCACTATGAAGTCAAACAACAACAAGTGCTGGCGAGGATGTGGAGAAAAGAATACTCTTATACATTGCTGTTGGGACTGCAAATTGGTGTGGCCAATTTGGAAAGCAGTTTGGAGATTCCTGGGAAAGCTGGGAATGGAACCACCATTTTACCCTGCTATTGCCCTTCTCGGACTATTCCCTGAAGACCTTAAAAAGCATGCTACAGGGATGCTGCCATATCGATGTTCATAGCAGCACAGTTCACAATAGCTAGACTGTGGAACCAACCCAGATGCCCTTCAATAGATGAATGGATAAAAAAAATGTGGCATATATACACAATGGAGTACTATGCTGCAATAAAAAATGACAAAATAGATGGCACTAGAGCAGATTATGCTTAGTGAAGCTAGCCAATCCCTAAAAAACAAATACTAAATGTCTTCTTTGATATAATGAGAGCAACTATGAACAGAGCAGGGAGGAAGAGCAGGAAAAAAAGACTAACATTAAACAAACATGAGATGGGAGGGAAAGGGAGAGAAAAGGGAAATTGCATGGAAATGAAAGGAGGCCCTCATTGCTATACAAAATTACATATAAGAGGTTGTGAGGGGAATGGGAAAATAAATAAGGAAAGAAATGAATTACAGTAGATGGGGTAGAGAGAGAAGATGGGAGGGGAGGGGAGGGGGGATAGTAAGGGATAGGAAAGGTAGCAGAATACAACAATTACTAATTGGGCATTATGTAAAATTGTAGATGTGTAACCAACGTGATTCTGCAATCTGCATTTGGGGTAAAATTGGGAGTTCATAAGCCACTTCAATCTAATGTATGAAATATTATATGTCAAGAGCTTTGTAATGTTGTGAACGACCAATAAAAAAATGTAAATAAATATAACTATAGGAAAATTAAAAAATAAAATTAATTAGATTAAAAAAAAGAAACTTTGCTATCTGTAACAGTCCTTCTGCACCCCAGTCTCCAACCTCTGTACTCTGCAACAGTCTTTCTGCACCCCAGTCTCCAACCTTTACTCTCTGCATCAGTCCTGCTATACCCAGTCTCCAACCTCTGCTCTCTGCAACGATCCTTCTGCACCCCAGTCTCCAACATCTGTTCTCTGCAAAAGTCTTCTGACCCCAGTCTCCAGCCTCTGCTCTTTGTAAGATCCTTCTGCACCCCAGCTTCAAACTCTGCTCTCTGTGACATTCCTTCTACACCCCAGTCTCCAGCCTCTGCTCTTTGTAACAGTACTTCTGTACCACAGTCTCAATCTCTGCTCACTGCAACATTTCTTCTGCACCCCACTTTCCAAACTGTGCTCTCTGTAATTTCCTTTCTTACCCCAGTCTACAAACTGTGCTCTGTGTAACTGTCCTTCTGCACTCAGTCTCCACCTCTGCTCTCTCCAACGATCCTTCTGCACCTCAGTTTTCAACCTCTGCTCTCTGGAACGATCCTTCTGTACCACAGTTTCCTACCTCTTCTCTCTTTAACAGTCCATATACACCTCAGTCTCCAACCTCTCCTCTCTGAACCAATCCTTCTGCACCTCAGTCTCCAACCTCTGCTCTCTTTAACACTCCTTCTGCACCTCAGTCTCCAACATCTGCTCTCTGTTACAGGCTTTCTGCACCATGTCTCCAAACTTTGCTCTCTGTAACAATTCTTCTGCACCCCAATCTCGAACCTCTGCTCTGTAACAGTCCTTCTGCACCACAGTCTTCAACCTCTTCTCTCTGCAACGATCCTTCTGCACCTCAGTCTCCAACCTCTGCTCTCTGCAACAGTCCTTCTGCACCCCAGTCTCCAGGCTCTGCTCTCTATAAGATCCTTTTGGTTTCCTTTTCTCCAAACTCTGCTCTCTGTAACAGCCTTCGGCACCCCAAGATCCAACCTGTCCTCTCTGTAAAAGTCCTTCTGCACCTCAGTCTCCAACCTTTGCTCTATTAATGGTCCTTCTTTACACCAGTCTCCAACTTCTGCTCTCTCTATCAATCTTCTACACTTCAGTCTCAAAACGTCTGCTCTCTGTAACAGTCCTTCTGCACCCTAGTCTTTAAAATCTTCTCTCTACAACGGTCCTTATGCACCGAAGTCTCTAAACTCTGCTCTCTCTAACAGTCCTTCTTTACCGCAGTCTCCAACCTCTTCTCTAAATAATGGTCCTTCTGCACCCCAATTGCCAACCTCTGCTTTCTGTAACAGTCCTTCTCCACCTAAGATTTCAAACTCTATTCTCTATAACAGTCCTTCTAAGCCTCAGTCTGAACCGCTGCTCTCTGCAGCGATTCTTCAGAACCCCAGTCTTCAAATTGTGCTATCTGTACCTATCCTTCTGCACCCCAGTCTTCAACCTCTGCTCTGTTTAACAGGTCTTCTGCACCCCAGTCTCCAAAATCTGCTCTTTTTAACAGGCCTTCTGCACCTAAGTCTCCAACCTCTGCTATCTGCAATGATCTTTATGCACCTCAGTATTCAACCTCTGCTCTCTGTAACGATCCTCTGCGCCACAGATTTTAACCCTCTGCTCTCTGTAACAGTCCTTCAACACCTCAGTGCCCAAACTCTTCTCTCTGTACCAATCCTTCTGCACCTCAGTCTCCAACCTCTGCTCTCTGTAACAGTCCTTCTGCACCTCAGTCTCAAACCTCTGCTCTCTGTAACAGTGTTTCTGCACCCCAGTCTTTATTTTTTTATTTTTTATTTATTTTTATTTTTTTAAAGAGAGAGTGAGAGAGAGGGGGCACAGAGAGAGAGAGAGAATTTTAACATTTATTTATTTTTTCTTAGTCTCGGCAGACAAAACATCTTTGTTGGTATGTGGTGCTGCTGAGGATCGAACCCCGGGCTGCACGCATGCTAGGCTAGCGCGCTACCGCTTGAGCCACATCCCCAGCCCCTGCACCCCAGTCTTTAACCTCTGCTCTCTGTAACAGTTCTTCTGCACCCGAGTCTCCAACGTTTCTCTCTGCAACGATCCTTCTGCTCCTCAGTCTCCAACGTCTGCTCTCTGTAACAGTCCTTCTGCACCCCAGTCTCCAGACTCTGCTCTCTGTAAGATCCTTTTGCATCCCTTTCTCCAAACTCTCCTCTCTGTAACAGTCCTTCTGTACCCCAGTATCCAACCTCTGCACACTGTATAAGTCCTTCTGCACCTCACTCTCCAATCTTTGTTTTCTGTAATGGTCCTTCTGTACCCCAGTCTCCAACCTCTGCTCTCTATAACAATCTTCTGCACCTCAGTCTCAAACGTCTGCTCTGTGTAACAGTCCTTCTGCACCCTAGTCTCTAACATCTGCTCCCCACTATGGTCCTTCTGCACAAAAGTCTCCAAACTCTGCTCTCTATAAAAGTCCTTCTTTACCGCAGCCTCCAACCTCTTCTCTCTATTACGGTCCTTCTGCACCTCAATTGCCAAACTCTGCTTTCTGTAACAATCTTTCTGCACCTCAGATTCCAACCTCTGCTCTCTGTAACAGTCCTTCTAAGCCTCACTCTGAACCTCTTTTCTCTGCAACGATCCTTCTCCACCTCAGTCTCCAACCTCTGCTCTCTGTAACTGTCCTGCTGAACCCCAGTCACCAACCTCAGCTCTCTGCAGCGATCCTTCTGCACCTCATTCTCCAACCTCTGCTCTCTGCAATGATCCTTCGGCACCCCAGGCTCCTTCCTCTTCTCTCTTTAAGAATTCTTTTGCACCCCTGTCTCCAACCTCTCCTCTCTCTAAAAGTCCTTCTGCACTTCAGTCTCCAAGTTCTGCAAACTGTAACAGTCCTTCTGCACCCCAGTTTCAAATATCTGCTCTCAGAAGTGATCTTTCTGCACCTCAGTCTATAACCTCTGCTCTCTTTAATAGTCCATCTGCACCACAGTCTCCAAACTATGCTCTCTGTAACAGTCCTACTACACCTCAGAATCCAACCTCTGCTCCGTGTAACAGTTTTTCTAAGCCTCAGTCTGAAACCTCTGCTCTTTGCAACGATTCTTCTGCGCCCCAGTCTCCAAGCTGTGCTATCTGTAACAATCCTTCTGCATCCCAGGCCCCAAAATCTGCTCTCTGTAACAGTTCTTCTGTACCGCAGTCTCCAACCTCTGCTCTCTGCAATGGTCCTTATGCACCCCAGTTTCCAACCTCTGTTCTCTGCAACAGTCCTTAGCACCCCAGGCTCCAAAATCTTCTCTCTGTAACAGTTCTTCTGCACTTCAATCTCCAACCTCTGCTTTCTGCAATGATCCTTCTGCACCTCAGTTTTCAACCTCTGCTCTCTGCAATGATTTTCTGCACCACAGATTCTAACCTCTGCTCTCTGTAACAGTCTTTCTACACCTCTGTGTCTAACCTCTTCTCTCTGTACCAATCCTTCTGCACCTCAGTCTCCAACCTGTGCTCTCTGTAACAGTCCTTCTGCACCTCAGACTCAAACCTCTGCTCTCTGTAACAGGGTTTCTGCACCCCAGTCTTTAACCTCTGCTCTCTGTAACAGTTCTCCTGCACCCCAGTCTCCAACCTCTTCTCTCTGCAACGATCCTTCTGCACCTCAGTCTCCAACCTCTGCTCTCTGCAAAAGTCCTTCTGCACCCAAGTCTCCAGACTCTGCTCTCTGTAAGATTCTTTTGCATCCCTTTCTCCAACCTCTCCTCTCTGTAACAGTCCTTCTGTACCCCAGTATGTAACCTCTGCACTCTGTAAAAGTCCTTCTGCACCTCACTCTCCAACCTTTGTTCTCAGTAATGGCCCTTCTGTACCCCAGTCTCCAACCTCTGCTCTTTATAACAATCTACTGCACCTCAGTCTCAAATGTCTGCTCTCTGTAACAGTCCTTCTGCACCCTAGTTTCTAACATCTGCTCTCTACTACGGTCCTTCTGCACCAAAGTCTTTAAACTCTGCTGTCTCTAACAGTCCTTCTGTACTGCAGCCTCCAACCTCTTCTCTCTATAACGGTCTTTCTGCACCTCAATTGCCAAACTATGCTTTCTGTAACAATCATTCTGCACCTCAGATTCCAACCTCTGCTCTCTGTAACAGTCCTTCTAATCTGCAGTCTGAACATTTTTTCTCTGCAACGATCCTTCTCCACCTCAGGCTCCAACCTCTGCTTTCTGTAACTGTCCTGTTGCACCCCAGTCTCCAACCTCAGCTATCTGCAGCGATCCTTCTCCACCTCATTTTCCAACCTCTGCTCTCTGCAATGATCCTTCGGCACCCCAGTCACTTTCCTCTTCTCTCTGTAAGAATTCTTTTGCACCCCTTTCTCCAACCTCTCCTCTCTCTAAAAGTCTTTCTGCACCTCAATCTCCAAGTTCTGCAATCTGTAACAATCCTTCTGCACCCCAGTCTCAAATATCTGCTCTCAGAAGTGATCTTTCTGCACCTCAGTCTATAACCTCTGCTCTCTTTAATAGTCCTTCTGCACCCCAGTCTCCAAACTATGCTCTCTGTAACAGTCCTACTTCACATCAGAATCCAACCTCTGCTCTGTGTAACAGTTTTTCTAAGCCTCAGTCTGAAAACTCTGCTCTTTGCAACTATTCTTGTGCATCCCAGTCTCCAAGCTGTGCTATCTGTAACAATCCTTCTGCATCCCAGGCTCCAAAATCTGCTCTCTGTAAAAGTTCTTCTGTACCGCAGTCTCCAACCTCTGCTCTCTGCAAAGGTCCTTCTGCACCCCAGTTTCCAACCTCTGTTCTCTGCAACAGTCCTTAGCACCCCAGGCTCCAAAATCTTCTCTCTGTAACAGTTCTTCTGCACCTACGTCTCCAACCTCTGCTCTCTGCAACAGTCTTCTGCACCCCAGTCTCTGCCCTCTTTTCTCTGTAACAGTCCTTCTACAGCCGAGTCTCGAACCACTGCTCTCTGCAACGATCCTTCTGCATCCGAGTCTCCAACGTCTGCTCTCTGCAACAGTCCTTCTGCACCCCAGTCTCCAACCTCTGCTCTCTGCTACAGTTCTTCTGCACCCCAGTCTCCAACCTTTGCTCTCTGCAACATTTCTTCTGCACCCCTGTCTCCAACCTGTGTTCTCTGTAACTGCCCTGTTGCAACTCAGTCTCAAACCTCTGCTCCCTGTAGCGATCCTTCTGCACCTCAGTCTTCAACCTCTGCTCTCTGCAACGATCCTTTTGCACCTCAATGTCCAAGTTCTGCAAACTGAAGCTGTCCTTCTACACCCCAGTCTCCAACCTCTGCTCTCTGAAACGATCCTTCTGCACCTCAGTCTCCAAACTCTTCTCTCTGTAACAATCCTTCTGCACCCCAGTATCCAACATCTGCTCTCTTCATCGATCCTTCTTCTCCCCAGGTTCCAACTTCTGCTCTCTGCAGTGGTCTTTCTGCACCCCAGATTCTGACATCTGCTCTGTGTAACAGTCCTTCTGCACCTCAGTCTCCAACCTCTGCTCTCTGCAACAGTCCTTCTGAACCCCAGTCTCCAACCTCTGCTCTCGGTAACAGTTCTTTTGCACCCCAATCTTCAAACTCTGCTCTCTGTAAACTCCTTCTGCACCTAGTCTCCACACTCTGATCTCTGTAACAATCATTCTGGACCTCAGTCTCCAACCTTTGCTCTCTACAACAGTCCTTCTGCTCCTATGTCTCCACCCTCTAATCTCTGTAAAAGTCCTTCTGCACCTCAGTCTTCAAACTCTGCTCTCTGTAAGATCCTTCTGCTACCCATTCTTCAAACTCTGCTCTCTGTAACAGTCCTTCTGCACCCCAGTCTCCAAACTCTGCTCTCTGTAACAGGCCTTCTGCATCCCAGTCTCCAAACTCTGCTCTCTGTAATAATCATTTTGCTCCCCAGAATCCAATATCTACTCTCTGCTAAAGTCCTTCTGCACCTCAGTCTGAAAACACTGCTCTCTGTAACAGACCTTCGGCACCCCACTTTCCAAACTCTGCACTCTATAACAGGCGTTCTGCAACCCAGTCTCTAACATTTTCTCTCTGCACCTCAGTCTCCATCCTCTGCTCTCTGCAAAAGTCTTTTTGCACCCAAGTCTTCAACCTCTGCTCTCTGTAACAATCCTTTTGTACCGCACTGTCCAACCTCTGCTCTCTGTAACAGGCCTTCTGCACCCCAGTCTCCAACCTCTGCTCTCTGGGTCATTCCTTCTGCACCCCAGTATCCTACCTCTGCACTCTTTAACAATCCTTCTGCACCTCAGTCTCCAACCTCTTTTCTTGCAATGGTCCTTCTGCACCCCAGTCTCCAAACTCTGCTCTCTGCAACAGTTCTTCTACACTCCAATCTCTAACCTCTACTCTCTGCAACAGTCCTTCTGCACCCCAGTCTCCAACATAGGATCTCTGCAACAGTAATTCTCCACCAACGTCTCCAAACATTGATATCTGTAACAGTTTTTCTGCACTTCAGTCTCGAAATTTTGCTCTATGCAACAGTCATTCTGCACCTTAATCTCCCAACTCTGATCTCTTCAAAAGTTTTTCTACACCCAAGTCTCCAACCTCTGTTCTCTTAAACAGTGTTCTGCACCTCAGTCTGCAAATGTTGCTCTCTGCAACAGTCATTCTGCACCTTAATCTCCAACCTCTGCTCTCTGCAAGAGTCCTTCTACACCCAAGTCTCCAAACTCTGCTCTCTGAAACAGTCCTTCTGCACCTCAGTCTCCAAACTCTGCTCTCTGCAACGGTCTTCCGGCACCTCAGTCTCCAACCTCTTCTCTGTGTATGATCCTTCTGGAAACCAGTCTCCAAACTCTGCTTTCTGTAACAGTTCTTCTGCACCCCAATCTTCAAACTCTGATCTGTGTAAGAGATCCAACCTCTTCTCTCTGTAACAGTTTTTCTGCACTCCAGTATCCACACTCTGCTCTCTGCAACGATCCTTCTGCACCCAAGTCTCCAAACTCTACTCTTTGTAACAGTCCTTCTGTACTGCAGTCTCCAAACCCTGCTATTTGTAATGATACTTCTGCACCTCAGTCTCCAACCTATGCTCTCTGTAACAGGCTTTCTACACCCCAGTCTCCAACCTCTGCTCTCTGTAACAGATCTTCTGAACCCCAATCTCCAAAGTCTGTTCTCTGTAACACTACTTCTGCTCCCCAGTCTCCATTGTCTGCTCTCTGTAAGAATCCTTCTGCACCCCAGTCTCCATACTCTCCTCTCTGTAAAAGTCCTTCTGCACCTCAGTCTCCAAACTCTGCTCTCTGTAACAATCCTTCAGAACCTCAGTCTCCCATCACTGCTCTCTGTAACAGGCCTTCTGCACCCCAGTATAAAACCTCTGCTCTCTTTAAAAGTCTTTCTGCACCTCAGTCTGAAAACTCTGCTCACTTTAACGATCCTTCTGCACCTCAGTCTCCAAACTCTGCTCTCTGAAACAATCCTTCAGTACCTCAGTCTCAAACCTCTGCTTTCTGTAAGATCCTTTTGCAACCCAGTCTTCAACCTCTGCTCTCTGTAACTGACCTTCTGCACCCCAATCTCCAAGCACTGCTCTCTGTAACAGGCCTTCTGCACCCCAAGCTCCAAACTCTTCTCTCTTCAAAGATCCTTCTGCACCCCAGTCTTTAACATCTCATCTCTGCAAAAGTCCTTTGCTGTCTGTAAAATCCTTCTGCACACCTGTCTCCAACCTCTGCTCTCTGTAACAGTCTTTCTGTAAAGCAGTCTCCAACCTCTGGTCTCTGTAAGGGTCCTTCTGCACCTCAGTCTCCAACCTCTGCTCTCTGCATCACTCCATCTGCAGCAAAGTCTCCAAACTTTGCTCTCTGCAACAGTTTTTCTGCACCTCAGTCTTCAACCTGTGCTCTCTGTAAAAGTCCTACTGCATCCCAGTCTTCAAACTGTGCTCCTGTATAAGTCCTTCTGCAGGATAGTCTCCAAATTCTGCTCTCTTTAACGGTCCTTCTGCAACCCAGTCTTCAACCTCTGCTCTCTTCAACTATCTTTCTGCACCCTAGTCTTTAACCTCTGCTCTCTTTAACTATACTTCTGCACCCCAGTATTTAACCTCTTCTTTATGAAACAATCCTGCACCCAAGTTTCCAACATCTGCTCTCTGCAACAGTCTTTCTACACCCCAGTCTTCAACTCTTGCTCTCTGCAACAGTCCTTCTACACCCCAGTCTCCATACTCTGCTCGCCCCATCAATCCTTCTGCACCCCAGTCTACACCCTCTATTCTCTACAACAGTTATTCTGCACACCAGTCTCCAAACTCTGCTCTCTGTAACAGTACTTCTGCACCCCAGTCTCCCAACACTGCTCTCTGTAACAGGCCTACTGCACCACAGTCTCCAACCTCTGCTTTCTGTGTCAGTCCTTCTGCACCCCAGTCTCCAACCTGTGCTCTCTTCAACGATCCTTCTGCACCACAGTCTTCAAAGTATTCTCGCTGCAACAGTCTTTGTGCACCCCAATCTCCAACATCCGATCTCTGCAATAGTTCTTCTGTACTTTAGTCTGAAAATTCTGCTCTCTACAACAATCCTTCTGCACCCCAGTCTCCAACCTCTACTCTCTGTAACAGTCCTTCTGTACCTTAGTCTCGAACCTGTACTTTCGGTAAAACTATTCTGAAACAAAGTCTGCAAACTCTGCTCTCTGTAACAGTCCTTCTGCATCCCAGTCTTCAACCTCTGCTCTCTGTAACAGGCCTCTGCACTCTAGTCTCCAACCTCTGCTCTCTGTAAGATGCCTTCTGCACCCCAGTCTCCAACCTCTACTCTCTGCAACGAGCCTTCTGAACTCCAGTCTCTAAACTCTGCTCTCTGCAACATTCCTTCTGCACATCAGTCTACAACCTCACTCTCTGTAACAGTCCTTTTGTACCGGAGTCTCCTACCTCTGCTCTCTATAACGGTCTTTCTGCACCCCAGTCTCCAAAATCTGTTTTCTCTATCAGTCCTTTTGCACCCCAGTCTCCAAACTCTGCTCTCTGTAACAGTCCTCCTGCACCTCAGTCTTCAACCTCTGCTTTCTGAAAAAGTCCTTCTGATCCCCAGTCTCCAAGCTCTGCTCTCTGTAACATTCCTTCTGCACCCCAGTCTCCAAGCTTCACTCTCTGTAACATCCTTTTGCACACCAGTCTCCAACCTCTTCTGGCTGTAACAGTCCTTCTTCAACCCAGTCTCCAAACTCTGCTCTCTGTTACCATAATTCTGCACCTCAGTCTCCAACATCAGCTCTTTGTAACAGGCATTCTTCACACAATTCTCCAGACTCTGCTCTCTGTAAGACTCCTTCTGCACAGCAGTCTTCAAACTCTGCTCTCTGCAACGATCCTTCTGAACCCCAGTCTATAACGTCTACTCTCTGCAACAGTCTTTCTGCACCCAAGTCTCCAAATTCTGGTATCTGCAACAGTCCCTCTGAACCTAAGTCTGAAAACTCTTCTCTCTGCAACGATCCTTCTGCAACCCAGTCTCCAACCTCTGTTCTCTGTAAGATCCTTCTGAAACCCACTCTAAAAAATCTGCTCTCTGTACCAGTCCTTCTGCACCCCAGTCTCAAACCTCTGCTCTCTGTAACAAGCCTTCTGCATCCCAGTCTCCAAATTCTGTTCTCTCTAACAGGCCTTTGCTCCCCAGTCTCCAACCAATTCTTTCTGCAATTATCCTTCTGCACCCCAGTCCCCAAACTCAGCTCTCCTAAAGATCCTTCTGCACCCCAGTCTACAAACTCTGCTCTCTGTAACAGTCCTTCTGCACCCCAGTCTCCAACCTATGCTCTCTGTAACAGTCCTTCTGTACTGCAGTCTCCAATCTCTGCTCTCTCTAACGGTCCTTCTGCATGCCAGTCTTTCACCTCTTCTTTCTGTATCAGTTCTCGGCACCCCAGTTTTCAACCTCTGCTCTGTGTAACTTTTCTTCTGCACCTAAGTCTCCACCCTCTCTTCTCTGTATCAGACCTTCTACATCCCAGTCTCGAAACTCTGCTCTCTACAACGATCCTTTTGCACCCCAGTCTCTAACCTCTGCTCTCTGCTAAAGTCCTTCTGCACCCTAGTATCCAACATCTGATCCCTGCAACAGTCCTTCTATACCCCATTCTCCATAATCTGCTCTCTGCACCGATCCTTCTGCACCCCAGTCTGCAACCTCAGCTCTCTGCAACAATCCTTGTTCACCCAAGTCTCTAAACTTTGCTCTGTTTAAGATCCTACTGTACCCCAGTTTCCAAACTCTGCTCTGTGTAACATTCCTTCTTTACAACAGTCTCCAATCTCTGCTCTCTTCAGTGGTCCCTCTCCACCCCAGTCTCCAACCTTGTTATCTACAACGGTCCTTCTGTACCGCAGTCTTCAACCTCTGTTCTCTGTGACGGTGCTCCTGCAACAAATCTTTAAACTCTGCTTTCTTTTTCAGTCCTTCTGCACCACAGTCTTCAAACTCTGCTCTCTGTAACAGTCCTTCTGCACCTCACTCTGCAACACGTGCTCTCTGCAACAGTCCTTGTGGACCCCAGTCTTCAACCTCTGCTCTTTGCAACAGTCCTTCTATACCCCAGTCTCCAACCTCTGCTCTCTACAAAAGTCCTTCTGCACCCAACTCTCCAACCTCTGCTCTCAGAAACAGTCCTTCTGCACCCCAGTTTCCAAACTGGGCTCTCTGTAAGATTCTTCTGCACACCAGTCTCCAACCTCTGCTCGCTGTAACAGTCATTCTGCAACTAAATCTCCAACCTCTGCTCTCTGCAACGATCATTCTGCACCCTGTCTCCAACCTCTGCTTGCTGCATCAGTTTTCGTGCACCCAGTCTCCAACATCTGCTCTCTGCAACAGTTTTTCTGTACCTCAATTCAAAAACTCTGCTCTGCAACAATCCTTTTGCACCCCAGTCTCCAACCTCTGCTTTCTGTAACAGTCCTTCTGTACCTCAGTCTTCAACCTCTGCTTTCTGTAAGACCCTTCTGAAACCCAGTCTGTAAACTCTGCTCATTGTAACCGTGCTTCTGCACCCCAGTCTCCAACATCTGCTCTCTGTAATAGGCCTTCTTCACCCCAGTCTCTAACCTCTGCTCTTTTTAGAGGCCTTTTTGCACCCCAGTCTCCAACGTCTGCTGTCTTCAAAAGTCCTTCTGCACCCCAGTCTCCAACCTCTGCTCTCTGTAACGGTTCTAATGCACCCCAATCTCCAACATCTGCTTTCTCTATAAGTTCTTCTGCACCCCAGTCTTTAACCTCTGCTCTCTTTAACAGTCCTTCTGCACCTTAGTCTCCAACCTCTGCTCTCTGCCCAATTCCTATTGCACCCAGTCTCCAACCTGTGCTCTCTGGAACAGTACTTCTGCTCCCCAGTCTCCAACCTCTGCTCTCTGTAACACTCCTTCTGTACGTCAGTCTCAAACATCTGTTCTCAGCAACAGTGCTTTTGCACCCCAGTCTCCAAACTCTGCTTTTTGTAACACTCCTTCTGTACCGGAGTCTCCAAACTCTGCTCTCTGTAACGATTCTTATGCACCCCAGTCTCCAACATCTGCTTTCTCTATAAGTCCTTCTGCACCCCAGTCTTTAACCTGTGCTCTCTTTAACAGTCCTTCTGCACCTCAGTCTTCAACCTCTGCTCTTTACACAATTTCTATTGCACCCAGTCTCCAACCTGTGCTCTCTGTAAATGTTTTTCTGCACCCCAGTCTCCAAACTCTGCTCTATTTCACGATGCTTCTGCACCCCAGTCTCGAACCTCTGCTCTCTGCAACGATCCTTCTGCACCACAGTTTCCAACCTCTGCTCTCTGCAATGATACTTCTGCACCCCTGTCTCAAACCTCTGCACTCTGTAACAGTCCTTCTGCACCTCAGTCTCAAACCTTCGATCTCTGACAAGTCCTTTTGCACCCCAATTTCCAACCTCTTCTCTCTGCAACAGTCCTTATATACCCAAGTCTAAAAACTCTGCTCTCTGCAGAAGTTATACTTCACCCCACTCGCCGACCTCTGCTCTCTGTAACAGTACTTCTGCACCCCAGTCTCTAAACTCTGCTCTCTATAATAGGCCTTCTTCAGCCCAGTCTCCAACCTTTGCTCTCTGTAAGAGTCCTTTTGGACCCCAGTCTCCAAATTCTGCTCTCTGACACGATCCTTCTAAACCACAGTCTCCAAGGTCTACTCTCTGCAACTGTCCTTCTGAACCCTGGTCTCCAATCTCTGCTCTCAGTAACAGGCCTTTTGTACTCCAGTCTCCAACCTCTGCTCTTGGTAACAGGCCTGCTGCTCCCCAGTCTCCAACCTCTACTCTCTGCAACGACATTTCTGCACCCCAGTCTCCAAACTCTGCTCTCTGCAATAGTCCTTCTTCACCCCAGTCCCAACCTCAGATCTCTGAATGATACTTCTGCACCACAGTCTTCAACCTCTGCTCTCAGCAACGGTCCTTATGCACCTCAGTCTCAAATTTCTGTTCTCTGCAACAGTCTTTCTGCAAAACAGTCTGAAACATCTGTTCTCTGTAACAGTCCTTCTGTACTGCAGTCTCCAACCTCTGCTCTCTCAAACGGTCCTTCTGCACCCCAGTCTCCCTCCTCTGCTTTCTGTGTCAGTTTTTCTGCACCCTAGTATCCAACTTCTGCTCTCTGTAACTTTACGTTGGCACCTCAGTCTCCAAACTCTGCTCTCTGTTTCAGTCTTTCTTCAACCCAGTGTTCAAACTCTGCTCTCTGTAACTTTAATTCTTCACCTCAGTCTTCAAAAACTATTTTCTGCAACAGTCCTTCTGCACCCCAGTCTCCAACCTCTGCTCTCTGGAACAGTCCTTCTATTCCCCAGTCTCCATTATCTGCTCTCTGCAACAATCCTTCTGCAACCCAGTCTCCGTCTGCTCTCTGGAACAGTCATTCTGCACCCCAGTCTCCAAACTCTGCTCTCTGGAAGATACTTCTGTAAACAAGTTTTCAAACACTGTGCTCTTTAACATTCCTTTTGCACCCCAGTTTCCATGCTCAGCTCTCTGCAATGGTCCCCCTGCTCACCAGTCTTCAACCTTGTTCAAAACAACAGTTCTTCTATACCGCAGTCTTCAACCTCTGTTCTCTGTAAGGGTCCTTCTGCACCCCAGTCTCCAAACTCTGCTTTGTGTATCAGTCCTTCTGCACCATAGTCTCCAAACTCTGCTCTCTTTAAAAGTCTTTCTGCACCTCAGTCTGCAACCTCTGCTCTCTTCAACTATCCTTCTGCACCCCAGTCTTCAACCTCTGCTCTCTGTAACAGTCCTTCTGTACTGCAGTCTCCAACCTCTGCACTCTGTAACGGTCCTTCTACACCCCAGGCTCCAAACTCTACGTTATGCATCAGTTATTCTGTACCCCAGTCTCCAACCTTGCTCTCTGTAACAGTCCTTCTTCACCTCAGAATCCAACCTCTGTTCTCTGCAACAGTCCTTCAGCGCCCCAATCTCCAACCTCTGCTCTCTGCAACAGTCCTTCTGCACCTCAGTGTCCAAACTCTTTTCTCTGTAAGGGTCCTTCTGCACCACATTCTCTAACCTCTGCTTTCTGTATCAATCCTTCTGCACCACATTCTCCAAACTCTTCTCTCTGTATCAGTCCTTCTGCACCTCAGTCTGCAACCTCTGCTCTCTGCAATAGTTATTATGCACCCCAGTCTCCAACCTCTGCTCTCTGTAACAGTCCTTCTTCACCTCAGTTTCCAACCTCTGCTCTCTGTAAGTTCCTTCTGCAACCCAGTCGACAAACTCTGCTCTCTGTAATAGTAAATCTTCACCCCAGTCTCCAACCTCTGCTCTCTGTAAGAGTCCTTCTGCTCCCCAGTCTCCAACCTCTGCTCTGTGCAACAATCCTTCTTAAACCCAGTCTCCAACGCCCGCTCTCTGCAACAGTCCTTTTGCACCCCAGTCTCCAACATCTCCTCTCTGCTACAGTCCCTCTGAACCTCAGTCTAAAACCTCTGTTCTCTGCAACGATCTTTCTGCACCACTGTCTCCAAAGTCTGCTATTCGCAACAGTCCTTCTACACCCAGTCCCCAATCTCAGTTCTCTGAAAGATCCTCCTGCACCACATTCTCCAACCTCTCCTCTCTGTAACAGTCTTTCTGAACCCCAGTCTCCTACTTTCTCTGCATGGATTCTTCTGCTTCTCAGTCTCCAAACTCTTTTCTGCAATGATCCTTCTGCACCCCAGTCTCCAACCTCTACTCTCTGTAAAAGTCCTTCTGTACTGCAGTCTCCAACCTCTGCTCTCTGTAACGGTCCTTCTGCACCTGAGACTCCAAACTCTGATTTCTGTATCAATCCTTCTAAACCCCTGTCTCCAATCTCTGCTCTGTGTAACTGTCTTTCTGCACCTTAGACTCCAACTTCTGCTCTCTGCTTCAATCCTTCTGCACCCAAATCTCTCACCTCTACTCTCTGCAACAGTCCTTCTACACCCCAGTCTAAAATCTCTACTCTCTGCAACAGTCTTTCTGAACCCAAGTCTCCAAACTTTTCTCTCTGTATCAATCCTTCTGCACCTCATTCTCCAACCTGTGCTTTCTGCAACGGTCTTTCTGCACCTCAAAATACAACCTCTACTCTCTGTAACAGTGCTTCTGCACCTCAGTCTCTAACCTTGCTCTCTGTAAGATCCTTTTGCTACCCAGTCTTCAAACTCTGCTATTTGTAACAATCCTACTGCACCAAGGTCTCCAACCTCTGCTCTCTGCAATGATATTTCTGCACCACAGTGTCCAATCTCTGCTTGCTGCAACAGTCCTCCATCTTCTGTTCTCTTTAACAATCCATTTGCACCTCAGTCCCCAAATTCTGCTCTCTGCAATCGACCTTCTGAACCCCATTTTCCAACCTCTCCTCTCAGTAACAATCGTTTTGCACACCCGTCTCCAACCTCTCCTCTCTGCAACGATTCTTTTGCAACACAGTCTCCAACCTCTGCTCTCTACAGAAGTCTTTCTACACCCCAGTCTCCAACATCTGCTCTCTGAAACAGTCCTTCTTCACCTCAGTCTGAAAACTCTGCTCTCTGCAACTATTCTTCTACACCCCAGTCTCCAAACTATGCTTTCTGTAACAGTCCTTCTGCATCTCAGTCTCCCACCTCTGCTCTCTGTAACAGTCCTTCTGCACCCCAGTCTTCAATCTCTACTCTTTGTAAAATCCTTCTGCACCCCAGTTTCCAAACTCTGCTCTCTGTAACACTCTTTCTCCACCCCAGTCTCCAAACTCTGCTCTCTGCAACTGTCCTTCTGCACGCCAGTCTCCTACCTGTGTTCTCTGCAACAGTCCTTCTGCACAACCAGTCTCCAGCCTCTGCTCTCTGTAACAGTTGTTCTGAACCTCAGTCTCCAACCTCTAATCTCTGTAACAGTCCTTCTGCACGCCCGTCTCCAACCTCTGATCGCTGTTAAAGGCCTTCTGCACCCCAGTCTTCAAACTCTTCTCTCTGTAACAGGCCTTCTGCGTCCCTGTCTCCAAAGTCTTATTTCTGCAACGATCCTCATCCAACCCAGTATCCAACCTTTGCTCTGTGAAACAGTTCGTGTGCACCCCAGTCTCCAAACTCTGCTCTCTGCAATATCTTTCATCACCCCAGTCTCCAAACACTGATCTCTGTAACGGGCCTTCTGCACCCCAGTCTCCAACCTCTGCTCTCTGTAAGAATCTTTTTGCACCTTAGTCTCCATGATCTTCTCTCTTTAACGGTCCTTCTGCACCGCAGTCTACAACCTCTGTTGTCTGCAACAGTCCTTCAGCAACTCAGTCTCCAAACTCTGCTTTCTGAAACATTCCTTCTGCTCCCCAGTCTTTAATATCTGTTCAATGCAATAGTTCTGCACCCCAGTCTCCAATATCTACTCTCGAAAAACAGTCCTTCTCCACCCCAGTCTCCAAACTCTGCAATCTGTAACAGTCCTTCTGTACTGCAGACTCCAACCTCTGCTCTCTGTAATGGTCCTTCTGCAACCCAGTCTCCAAACTTTGCTTTCTGTATCAGTCCTTCTGCACCCAGTCTCCAAACTCTTCTCTCTCTAACAGTCTTTCTGGTTTTCAGTCTTCTACCTATGCTCTCTGCAAAAGTCCTTCAGCACCCCAGTCTCCAATTTCTCATCCCTGCAACAATCCATCTACACCCCAGTCTCCAAACTCTGCTATCTGCAACAGTCCTTCTGCACCCCAGTCTCCAAAACTGTTCTCTGCAACATTCCATCTGCTTTCCATTCTCCAACCTCTGCTCTCTGTAACGGTCCTTCTACAATCCAGTCTCAAAACTCTGCTTTCTGTATCAGTCCGTCTGTACCACTGTTTCCAACCTTGGCTCTGTGTAACAGTCCTTCTGCACCTCTGTCTCCAAACTCTGATTTCTGCAACCTTGCTTCTGCACCCCATTCTCTAAACTCTGCTCTCTGCAAAAGTCTTTCTGAACCACAGTCTCCAACATCTGCTCTCTGCAACAGTCCTACTGTACCCTAGTCTCCAAACTCTGCTCTCTGTAACGGTCCTTCTGCACCCCAGTCTCCAACCTCTGCTTTCTGTATCAGTAATTGCACCCAGTCTCAAGCCTTTGCTCTCTGTAAAATTCTTTCTGCACCTCAGTCTCCAACCTCTGCTCTCTGTGACAGTTCTTCTGCACCCGAGTCTCCAACCTATGCTCTCTTCAAAATTTCTTATCCACCCTAGTCTCCAACATCTGCACTCTGAAATAGGTCTTCTCTACCCCAGTCTCCAATATCTGCACTCTGAAACAGTTCTTCTCCACCCCAGTCTCCAACCTTTGCTCTCTGTAACAGTCCTCCTGTATTACTGTCTCCAAACTTTCCTTTCAGTAATGTTCCGTTTGCACCCAAGACTCCAACCTCTGCTTTCTGTATCAGTCCTTCTGCACCCCAGTCTTTAAACTCTTCTCTCTGTTACAGTCCTTCTGATCCTCAGTCTCCAAACTCATCTCTCTGCAACAGTCCTTCTGCACCCAAGTCTCCAAAACCTGCTACCTGAAACAGTTCTTCTACACCCCAGCTCTAAACCCTTCTACCTGCAACAGTCTTTTTGCACCCCAGTCTCCAGCCGTTTATATCTGTAACAATACTTCTGCACCTAAGTCTCCAACCTCTGCTCTCTGCAATGGTCCTTCTACACATCAGTCTGCAAACTCTACTCTATGTAAAATTCCTTCTGAACCTCAGTCTTCCACCTCTGATCTCTGTAAGATCCTTCTGCAACCCAGTCTCCAAACTCTGCTTTCTGCAAAGATCCTTCAGCACCCCAGATTCCAAACTCTGCTCTCTGTAACAGTCCTGTTGCACCTCAGTCTTAAAACTCTTCTCTCTGTAAGATGCTTCTGCAACCCTGTCTCCAAACTATGCTCCTTGTAACAGTCCTTCTGCACCCCAGTCTCCAAACTCTGCTCTCAGCAACAGTCCTTCTAAACCCCAGTCTTCAAACTCTGCTCTCTGCAACAGTGCTTCTGCACCACAGTCTCCAACATCTGTTCTCTGAAACAATCCTTCTTACCCTCAGTTCCCAACTCTGATCTCTGCAATGGTCCTTCTTCACCTTAGTCTCAAACCTCTGCTCTCTGTCAAAATCCTTCTGCACCCCAGTCTCCAACTTCTGCTCTCTGCAACGATCCTTCTGCACCCAGTCTCCAACATTTTCTCTCTGCAATAGTCGTTCTTACCTCAGTCTAAAAACTCTTCTCTTTGAAACAATCCTTGTTCACCCCAGTAACCAAACTCTGCTTTATGTAACATAATTCTGCACCTCAGTCTCCAACCTCTGCTCTCTGTAACAGTCCTTCTGCACCCCCGTATCCAAACTCTGCTCTCTGTAAGGTCCTTCTGAACCCCAGTTTCCAAACTCTGCTCTCTGTAACATTTCTTCTGGTCCCCAGTCTCCAAACTCTGCTCTCTGTAACATTCCTTCTGCTTTCCAGTCTCCAACCTCTGCTCTCTTTAACAGTCCTTCTGTACCGCAGTCTCCAACCTCTGCTCTCTGTAACTGTCCTTCTGTACGATAGTCTTCAACTTCTGCTCTCTGAAACAGTTCTTCTGCACCCCAGTCTCCAACATCTACTCTCTGAACAGTTTTTTCTCCACCCCAGTCTCCAACCTCTGCTCTTTGTAACAGTCTTTCTGTACTGCAATCTCCAACCTCTACTCTCTATAATGGTCCTTCTGCACCCCAGTCTCCAACTTCTGCTTTCTGTAACAGTCTTTCTGCACCCCAGTCTCCAAACTCTGCTGTCTGTAAAGTCCTTCTGCACCTTAGTCTCCAACTTCTACTCTCTGCAACAGTCCTTATGCACCCCAGTCTCCAACCTTTGCTCTCAATAACAATCTTTCTGAACCTAAGTCTTAAACATCTACTCTCTGTTACAGTCTTCTGCATCTCCGTCTCCAACCTCTGCTCTCTGCAACAGTCCTTCTGCACTGCTGTCTCAAATTATGGTCCCTGCAACAGTCCTTCTTCACCTCAGTTTCCCAAACTCTGATCTCTACAATGGTACTTTTTAACCCCTGTCTTCCACCTCTGCTCTCTGTAACAATCCTACTGCACCCCAGTCTCCAACATTTGCTCTCTGCAATGATCCATCTGCACCCCAGTCTCCAACATCTGCTCTCTGCAACAATCCTTCTGCACCTCAGACTTAAAACTCTGCTCTCTGCAACGATTCTTGTGCATCCCAGTCTCCAACCTCTGCTCTCTGTCACGGTCCATCTGCACCCCAGTCTCCAAACTCTGCTCACTGTAAAAATCCTTCTGCACTCCAGTCTCCAAAGTCTGCTTTCTGCAACAGTCCTTTTGCACCCCAGTCTCCAACATCTGCTCTCTGCAACAGTCATTCTCCACCCCAGTCTCCAAACTATGCTCTCTGTAATAGTCCTTCTGTACTGCATTTCAAACTTCTGCTCTCTATAAGGGTACTTCTGCAGCCGAGTCTCCAACCTCTGCTTTCTGTGTCAGTCCTTCTGCAAACAATTCTCCAACATCTGCTCTCTGCAACATTTCTTCTTCACCCCAGTATCAAACAATTGCTCTTTGTAAAAGTCCGTCTGCACCCCAGTCTTCAACCTCTGCTCTCTGTAACGATCCTTTTGCATCTCAGTCTCGAACTTCCGCTCTCTGTAACAGTTCTTCTGCACCTCAGTCTCCAAACTCTTTTCTCTGTAAGATCCTTCTGAAACCCAGTCTCCAAGTCTCCTCTCTATAACAGTCCTTCTAGAACCCAGTCTTTAACCTCTGCTCTCTGCAACAGTTCTTCTGCACCTCAGTCTCCAACCTCTGCTTTCTGCAACAGTCCTTTTGCAAACAATTGTCCAACATCTGCTCTCTGCAAACTTCCCTTCTCCACCCAAGTCTCAAACCTGTGCTCTCTGTAAAAGTCCTTCTGCACCCCAGTCTCTAAACTCTGCTCTCTGTAACGATCCTTCTGCACCCCAGTCTCGAACCTCTGCTCTCTGCAACGATCCTTCTGCACCTCAGTTTCCAACCTCTGCTTTCTGCAATGATCCTTCTGCACCCCAGTCTCAAACCTCTGCTAGCTACAACAGTCATTGTGAACCCCAGTCTCCAACATCTGCTTCCTGCAAGAGTTGTTTTGTACCTCAGTCTGAAAACTCTTCTCTCTGCAATAATCCATCTGCACCCCAGTCTCCAACTTCTGCTCTCTGTAACAGTCCTTCTGTACCTCAGTCTCCAATCACTGCTCTATGCTACAGTCCTTCTGCACTCAAGTCTCCAACATCTGCTCTCTGCCAAAGTCCTTCTACACCCTAGTCTCCATACTCTGCTAGCCTAAACGATCCTTCTGCACCCCAGGCTCCAACATCTGTTCCCTACATCAGTCCTTCTGCAACTCAGTGTGCAACATCTGGTCTCTAGAACAGTCCTTATTAACCCCACTCTCCATCTTCTGCTCTCTGCAGCAGTCCTTTTGCACCCCAGTCTCCAACATCTGCTCTCTTCAACAGTCATTCTCCACCCCAGTCTCCATTCTCTGCTCTCTGTAACAGTTCTTCTGTACTGCATTCACCAACCTCTGCTCTATCTAAGGGCACTTCTGCACCTGAGTCTCGAACCTCTGCTTTCTGTATCAGTCCTTCTGCACCCCAATCTCCAACCTCTGCTCTGTGTAACTATACTTCTGCACTTTAGTCTCCAAGTCTGCTCTCTGCTACAGTTTTTCTGGACCCCAATTTCCAATGTCTACTCTCTGCAACAGTCCTTCTACATCCCAGTCTAGAACCTCTGCTCTCAGCAACAGTCCTTCTGCACCTCAGTCTCCAACCTCTGCTCTCTGCAACTGTCCTTCTGCACCTCAGTCTCCAACCTCCACTCTCTGTAACAGTGCTTCTGCACTTCAGTCTCCAACCTCTGCTCTCTGTAAGATCCTTCTGCAACTTAGTCTCCAATCTCTGCTTTCTGTAACAGTCCTTCATTACCCCAGCCTCCAAACTCTGCTCTCTGTAACAGACCTTCTGAACCCCAGTCTCCAATCTCTGCTCTCTGTGTCAGTCCATCTACACCCCAGTCTCCAACCTCTGCTCTCTGCAACGATCCTTCTGCACCCCAGTCTCATATCTGTGCTCACTGTAAGAGTCCTTGTGTAACCCAGTCTACAACATCTGCTCTCTGCAACAGTTCTTGTGTACCTCAGTCTGAAATCTCTGCTCTCTGAAATAATCCTTCTGCACGCAGTTTCCAACCTTAGCTCTTAGTAACAGTCCTTTTGTACCTCAGTCTGCAAAATCTGTTCTCTGTAAGACCCTTCGGAAACTCAGTATTCAAACTCTGCTGTCTGTAACAGTTTTTCTGCACCCAGTCTCTAAACTTTGCTTTCTGTAACAGGCATTCTGTATCCCAGTCTCCAAACTCTGCTATCTGTACGAGGCCTTCAGAACCCCAGTCTCCAACTTATACTCTCTGCAACGATATTCTGCACCCCAGTCTCCAAACTCTGCTCTCTACAACAGTCCTTTTGCACCCCAATCTCCAACATCTGCTCTCTGTAAGATATTTCTGCACACCAGTCTCCAACCTCTGCTCGCTGTAACTGTCCTTCTGTACCGAATTCTCCAAACATTGCCCTCTGTAACGGTCCTTCTGCACCCCAGTCTCCAACATGTGCTTTCTCTATCAGTCCTTCTGCACCCCAGTCTCCAACCTCTGCTCAATGTAACAGTCTTTCTGGACCTCAGTCTCCAACCTCTGCTTTCTGCAACAGTTCTGTTGCACCCAAGTCTCCATCCTCTCCTCTCTGCAACATTCCTTCTGCAGGCTGGTCTCCAAACTTTGCTCTCTGTAAAGATCCTTCTGCACCCCAGTCTCAAACCTTTGCTTTACTCAACGATCCTTCTGCACCTCGGTCTCCAAGCTCTGCTCTCTGCAAAGATCCTTTGGCACTGCAGTCTCAAACCTCTGCTCGCTGCAAAAGTCCTAGTGAACCCCAGTCTCCAACATCTGCTCTCTGCAACAGTTCTTCTGTACCTCAGTCTGAAAACTCTGCTCTCTGCAATAATTTATCTGACCCCCAGTCTCCAACCTCTACTCTCTGCAACAGTTCTTCTATACCTCAATCTCCAATCTCTGCTCTATGCAACAGTCCTTCTGCACCCAAGTCTCCAACATCTGCTCTCTGAAAAAGTCCTTCGACACCCCAGTCTTCAACCTCTGCTCTCTGCAACAGTCCTTCTACACCCCAGTCTCCATACTCTGCTCACCCCAATGATCCGTCTGTATTCCAGTCTCCAAAATCTGCTCTCTAGAACAGTTTATCTACACTCCAGTCTCCAGTCTCCATTCTCTGCTCGCCCCAACAATACTTCTGCACCCCAGTCTCCAACATCTGTTCTCTTCATCAGTTCTTCTGCACCCCAGTCTCCAAACTCTGCTCTCTGTAACAGTCCTACTGTACCGCAGTCTGCAACCTCTAGTCTCCGTTAGGGTCCTTATGCACCCCAGTACCCAACATCTGCTTTCTGTATTCGTCATTTTGCACCACAGTCTCCAAACTCTGCCCTCTGAAACAGTCCTTCTTCAAGTCAGTCTGAAACGTCTGCTCTCTGCAACAGTCCTTTTGCACCCCAGTCTCCAATATCTGCTCCCTGCAACAGTCTTTCTCCACCCCAGTCTCCAAACTCTGCTCTCTGTAATAGTCCTTCTGTACTGCATTTTCAAACTTCTGCTCTCTGTAAGGGTACTTCTGCACCCGAGTCTCCAACCTCTGCTTTCTGTATCAGTCGTTCTGAAACCTACTCTTCAACCTGTGCTCTGTGTAACTGTTTTTCTGCACCTTAGTCTGCAACCTCTACTCTCTGCAACAGTCCTTCTACATCCCAGTGTAAAACCTCTGCTCTCTGAAACAGTCCTTCTGCACCCCAGTCTCAATCCTCTACTATCTGCAACAGTCCTTTTGCACCCCAGTCTCCAACACCTGCTCTCTGCAACAGTTATTCTCCACCCCAGTCTCAAACTTCTGCTCTCTGTAACAGTTTATTTGTACTGCATTCTCCAAACTCTGCTCTCGTTAACGGTACTTCTGCTTCCGAGTCTCCAAACTCTGCTTTCTGTGTCAGTCCTTCTGCACCCCAGTCTCCAAACTGTGCTCTGTGTAACTGTACTTCTGAACCTTAGTCTCCAACCTCTGCTCTCTGCTACACTTCTTCTGGACCCCAATTTCCAAACTCTATTCTCTGCAATAGTCCTTCTACATTGCAGTCTAAAACCTCTGCTCTCTGCAACAGTCCTTCTGCACGCCAATCTCCAACCTCTACTCTCAGCAACAGTCCTTCTGAACCTCAGTCTCCATCGTCTGCTCTCTGCAACATTCCTTCTGCACCCCAGTATCAAACCATTGCTCTCTGTAAAAGTCCGTCTGCACCCCAGTCCCCAACCTCTGCTCTCTGTAACGATCCTTCTGCACCTCAGTCTCAAACCTCGGCTCTCTGTAACAGTCCTTCTGCACCTCAGTCTCCAAACTCTTTTCTCTGTAAGATCCTTCTGAAACCCAGTCTCCAACGTCTCCTCTCTATAACAGTCCTTCTGCATCCCAGTCTTTAACCTCTGCTCTCTGCAACAGTCCTTCTGCACCTCAGTCTACAACCTCTGCTTTCTGCAACAGTCCTTCTGCAAACAATTCTCCAACCTCTTCTCTCTGCAATATTCCTTCTGCACCCAAGTCTCAAACCTGTGCTCTCTGTACAAGTCCTTCTGCATCCCAGTCTCCAAACTCTGCTCTCTTTAACAATTCTTCTGCACCCCAGTCTCCAACCTCTGCTCTCTTCAACGATCCTTCTGCACCCCAGTCTCAAACCTCTGCTAGCTGCAACAGTCCTTGTGAACCCAAGTCTCCAACATCTGCTTCCTGCAACAGTTGTTCTGTACCTCAGTCTAAAAACTCTGCTCTCTGCAATAATCCATCTGCACCTCAGTCTCCAACTTCTGCTCTCTGTAACAGTCCTTTTGTACCTCAGTCTCCAATTACTGCTCTATGCAACAGTCCTTCTGCACCCAAGTCTTAAACATCTGCTCTCTGCCAAAGTCCTTCTACACCCTAGTCTCCATACTCTGCTAGCCTAAACGATCCTTCTGCACTCAGGCTCCATAATCTGTTCCCTACATAAGTCCTTCTGCAACTCAGTGTGCAACCTCTGGTCTCTACAACAGTCCTTCTTCACTTCACTCTCCATCTTCTGCTCTCTGTAGCAGTCCTTTTGCACCCCAGTCTCCAACATCTGCTCTCTTCAACAGTTATTCCCCACCCCAGTCTCCAATCTCTGCTCTCTGTAACAGTTTATATGTACTGCATTCTCCAACCTCTGCTCTCTCTAAGGGAACTTCTGCACCTGAGTCTCGAACTTCTGCTTTCTGTGTCAGTCCTTCTGAACCCCAGTCTCCAACCTCTGCTCTGTGTAAATGTATTTCTGCACCTTAGTCTCCAGTCTGCTCTCTGCTACAGTCCTTCTGGACCCCAATCTCCAACGTCTACTCTCTGAAACAGTCCTTCTACATCCCAGTCTAAAACCTCTGCTCTCTGCAACAGTCCTTCTGCACCTCAGTCTCCAACCTCTGCTCATGCAACTGTCCTTCTGCACCTCAGTCTACCACCTACACTCTCTGTTACAGTGCTTCTGCACTTCAGTCTCTATCCTCTGCTCTCTGTAAGATCCTTCTGCAACCCAGTCTCCAAACTCTGCTTTCTGTAACAGTCCTTCATTTCCCCAGTCTCCAATTCTGCTCTCTGTGTCAGTCTATATGCATCCCAGTCTCCAACCTCTGCTCTCTGCAGCGATCCTTCTGCACCCCAGTCTTATACCTGTGCTCGCTGTAACAGTCTTTGTGTAACCCAGTCTACAACATCTGCTCTCTGCAACAGTTCTTGTGTATCTCAGTCTGAAATCTCTGCTCTCTGCAATAATCTTTCTGCATCCAGTCTCCAACCTCTGCTCTTTGTAACAGTCCTTCTGTACCTCAGTCTCCAAACTCTGTTCTCTGTAAGACCCTTCGGAAACCCAGTATTCAAACTGTGCTGTCTGTAACAGTCTTTCTGCACCCAGTCTCTAAACTTTGCTCTCTGTAACAGGCCTTCTGTATCTCAGTCTCCAAACTCTGCTCTCTGTACGAGACCTTCAGAACACCTGTCTCCAACTTTTACTCTCTGCAACGATATTTTGCACCCCAGTCTCCAACCTCTGCTCTCTACAACAGTCATTTTGCACCTCAGTCTCCAACATCTGCTCTCTGTAATATTTTTCTGCACACCAGTCTCCAACCTCTTCTCAAGGTAACTCGCCTTCTGTACCGGATTCTCCAACTATTGCCCTCTGTAACGGTCCTTCTGCACCCCAGTCTCCAACATGTGCTTTCTCTATCAGTCCTTCTGCACCCCAGTCTCCAACCTCTGCTCAATATAACAGTCATTCTGCACCTCAGTCTCTAAACTCTGCTTTCTGCAACAGTCCTTCTGCACCCAAGTCTCCAAATACTGGTCTCTACAACATTTATTCTGCACCCCAGTCTCCAACCTGTGCTTTCTGCAACGATCCTTCTGCACCTCATTCTCCAACCTCTGCACTCTGCAAAGATCCTTTTGCACAGCAGTCTCCAATCTCTGCTCTCTGCAACAGTCCTTGTGAACCCCAGTCTCCAACCGCTTCTCTCTGAAAAAGTTCTTCTGTACCTCAGTCTGAAGACTCTGCTCTCTGCAATAATCCATCTGCAGCCCAGTCTCCAAACTCTGCTCTCTGTAACAGTCCTTCTGTATCTCAGTCTCCAATCTCTGCTCTATGAAACAGTCCTTCTGCACACAAGTCTCCAACATCTGCTCTCTGAAACAGTCCTTCTACACCCCAGACTTTAACCTCTGCTCTCTGCAAAAGGCCATCTACACCCAGTCTCTATACTCTGCTCGCCCCAATGATCCTTCTGCACCCTAGTCTCCAAAGTCTGTTCTCTGCAACAGTTTTTCTGTACCTCAGTCTTCAACCTCATCTCTCTGTAAGACCCTTCTGAAACCCAGTCTGCAAACTCTGCTCTCTGTAACAGTCCTTCTGCACCCCAGTCTCCAACTTCACTCTCTGTTACAGACCTTGTGCACACCAGTCTTCAAACTCTGCTCTCTGTAAGAGGCCTTCTGCACCCCAGTCTCCAACCTCTTCTCTCTGCAAGGATCTTTTTGGACTCCAGTCTCCAACATCTGCTCTCTACAACAGTCCTTCTGCCCCAAGTCTCCAACCTCTGCTCTCTGCAAGATCCTTCTGACACCAGTCTTGAAATGTTTCTCGCTGTAACAGTACTTCTGCAACCCAGTCTCCAAACTCTGCTCTCTGTAACAATAATTCTGCACTTCAGTCTCTAACTCTGCTCTCTGCAACAGTCCTTATACAGCCCAGTCCCCTTCCTGTGGTCTCTACAACAGTCCTTCTTCACCTCGGTCTTAAAACGCTGTTCTCTGCTATGATCGTTTTACACATCAGTCTCCAACCACTACTCTGTAACAGTCCTTCTGCACCTGGATCCACAACATCTGGTCTCTGTTAGATCCTTCTTTAACCCAGTCTCCAAATTCTGTGATCTGCAACAGTCCTCTGGAAGTCTTCTCCACACTCTGCTCTCAGTAACAGGCCTTCTGCACGCCAGTCTCCAACCTCTGCTCTCTGTAACGATCCTTCTGCACTCTAGTCTCCAACGTCTCCTCTCCTCAACAGTCCTTCTGCACCTCAGTCCCCAAATTCTGCTCTCTGCAACAGTCCTTTTCACCCAAGTTTCTAACCTCTACTCTCCTCAACAGTCCTTCTACACCCCAGTCTTCAACGTCTGCTCTGTGTAACAGTCCTTCTGTACTGCAGTCTCCAAACTCTGCTCTCTGTAACAATCCTTCTGCACCACAGTCTCCAACATCCGCTCTCCGTAACAGTTCTTCTGCACTATATACTCCAAACTCTGCTCTCTGTTAGAGTCTTTCTATACCGCAGTCTCCAACCTCTGCTCTCTGTAACAGTCCTTCTGAAACTCAGTCTCCAAATTCTGCTCTCTGCAACAGTCCTTCTTCACACAAGTCTCCTACACCTGCTCCCTGCAACAGTCCTTCTTCACACAAGTCTCCAACACCTGCTCCCTGAAACAGTCCTTCTTCATCCCATTCTCCAAACTCTGCTATCTGCAATAGTCCTTCTGCACCCAAGTCTCCAACCTCTGCTCTCAGTAACAATCCTTCTGCACCTATGTCTCTAACTCTGCTCTCTGCAATGGTCCTTCTGCACCTCAGTCTCCAACCTCTGCTCTCTGTAAGGATACTTATACACCCGAGTCTCCAAACTTTGCTTTATGTATCAGTCCTTCTGCACCCCAATCTCCAACCTGTGCTCTGTGTAACTGTCCCTCTGCACCTTAGTTTCCAACCCCTGCTCTCTGCTACAGTCTTTCTAGACCCCAGTCTCCAACCTCTGCTCTCTGTAACAATCCTTCTGCACCCAAGTCTCCAATCTCTGCTCTCGGCAACAATCCGTCTACACGCCAGTCTTCAACCTCTGCTATGTGTAACAGTCTTTCTGCACCCCAGTCTCCATCCTCTGCTCTCTGTAACAGTCCTTCTGAACCATATTTTCCAACATCTGCTCTCTGTAACAATCTTTGTATACCGCAGTCTACAACCTCTGCTCTCTGTAACGGTTTATCTGCACCCCAATTTCCAACCTCTGCTTTCTGCAACAGTTTTTCTGCACCTCAGTCACCACACTCTGCTCTCTGTAACTGCCCTTCTGCACCTCAGTCTCTATCCTATGCTCTCTGTAACAGTCCTTCTGCACCTCAGTCTGAAACCTCTACTCTCTGCATGATCCTTCTGAACCCCAGTCTCCAACCACTGCTCTCTGTAACAGTCGTCCTGCACCTCAGTCACCAACATTTGCTCTCTATAATATCCTTCTGCAACCCAGCCTCAAAATTCTGCTCTCTATAACAGTCCTTCTTCAACCCAGGCTCAAAAGTCTGCTCTCGTTAACGGTCCTTCTGCACCCCAGGCTTCCAACTCAGCTTTCTGAATCATAATACTACATCCCAATCTCCAATGTCTTCTCTGTGTAACAGTCCTTCTTCATCTCAGTCTCCAAACTCTGCTCACTGCAACAGTCCTTCTGCACCCCAGTCTCCAACCTCTGCTTTCTGCAACATTCCTTCTGCACCCCAGTCTTTAACCTGTTCTCTCTGTAACAGTCATTCTGCACCTCTGTCTCCCACCTCTGCTCTCTGTAATGATCCTTCTGCAGCCCAGTCTCCACCTCTGATCTCTGCAACGATTCTTCTACAACTCTGTCTCCAACTTCTGCTGTTTTCAACGATCTTTCTGCACCTCACTCTTCAAACTCTGCTCTCTGTACAGGTTTTTCTGCACCTAAGTCTCCAACCTCTGCTCTCTGCAACCGTCCTTCTGCACCCCAGTCTCCAACCTCTGCTCTCTGCAACGATCCTTTTGCACCACAATCTCAAACCTCTCCTCTTCTGCACCCCAGTCTCCAACCTCTCTTCTCTGTAAGGTCCTTTCTGCACCCCAGTTTCCAATCTCTGCTCTCTGTTACATTCCTTCTCTCACCAAGTCACCAACTTCTGCTTTCTTCAACGGTCCTGCTGCAACCCTGTCTCCAACCTCTGTTCCCTGAAACAGTCCTTCTGCTCACCAATTTCCAATCTCTGCTCTCTGTAACAGTCCTTTTTTACCGCAGTTTCCAACTTCTGCACTCTGTAATGGTCCTTCTGCACCCTAGTCTTTAACCTCTGCGTTCTGTATCAGTCCTTCTGCACCACAGTCTCCAAACTCTGCTCTCTGTTAATGTCCTTCTGCACCTCAGTCTCCAAACTCTGCTTTCTGTAAGATCCTTCTGCAACCATGTCTCCAAACTCTGCTCTCTGTAACAGTCCTTCTGCACACCAGTCTCCAACCTCTGCTCTCTGAAACAATACTTCTTCACTCCAGTCTCCAACTTCTGCTCTCTGCAACAGTCATTCTGAACCCCAGTTTCCAATATCTTCTCTCTGCAACAGTCCTTCTGCACCTCAGCCTGAAAACTCTGCTCTCTGCAACGATCTTTGTGCACCGCAGTCTCCAAACTCTGCTTTCTGTAACAGTCTTTGGCACTTCAGTATCCAACTTCTGCTCTCTGTAACAGTTTTTCTGCACCCCAGTCATTAACATCTACTCTCTGAAACAGTCCTTCTACACCCCTGTCCAAATGCAGAAGAATGAGACCTGAACTATCACTCACCCTTCAAAAAATCAACTCAAAATGCATTAAAGACTCAGGCACTAGACCAGAAATTATGAAGTTTCTAGGAAAAAAACAAAGTCAATACTACAACCTACAGGCAGAGGTAATGAATTTCTCAATAGGATGCAAATCTCAGGAGATATCACCAAAAGTTAGCTAATAGGATGGCATCAAATTAAGAAGGTTTTGCACAGCAAAGGAGACAATTAGAATATGAAGAGAGAACCTATGGAAAGGGAGAAAATCTTTATGAGGTGCTCTTCTAAAAGGGAATGAATATTCAGAATATTAATAAAGAACTCAAAAAACTTAACATCAAACCCACAATTATTAAATAACCCCAATTATCAAATAACCCAATTATCAAATACCCAATTACCAAATGGGAAACTTAATTAACTAAACAGACACGTCTTAGAAGAAAATATGTGAGTGGCAACAAATATATGAAAACACTTGCAAGTCAAGACTACCCTGAGATTTTATCTCACTTCAGTGACAAAGGCAACTACCAAGAATACAAAACAGAAACCAGTGTGACAAGGAGAGAATTGGAGGAGAAAGGAGCACTCTCACCCTGTTGGTGGCATGTAAATCAGCACAACCACAACGGAAATCGGGATGGAGGCTACTCAGGAGTAGCCATGGACCACCCTGCGACCCAGCTCTACCTCTGCTTGGTATTTATCACAGCGAATCGAATTCATCATGTTATAATGACACATACATGCCCATGAACCAGCCGAGGTGACATCAGTGTATGAATGGATAAAGAACATCTGGTATATACAAACTGGAATTTCATTCAGCCATAAAGAAGAACGAAATTATGTCATGCTGGAAGATGGATGGATCTTCAGAACATTAAGGGAAATAAGAAACTCAGAAAGTTAAGGGCCATATGTTTTTTTCTCTGTTAAAGCTAGAGGGGGAAAAGGAAGGAAAGTTGGGAAGGGGGTCTCATCATGAAAGTTGAAGAAAGATCAGTAGAGTCAAGGCACCAGGGGAGGAGTGAGGAAAAGGGAAATATTGGAATGATATTGCCAAAGTTCACGGTTATTTTGTGTGCATGTTCAAATATGTGTCAGCAAATCCCACCATTATGGACCACTACAATTCACCAATGAAGTGTGAAAAGAAGAGTTTCACCATTACATGGGACAGGCACTATTCTAGGAGGGTGCCCATTTTTTCCTATCTATAAATACCACGATCATTTACCACTGTCAAAAATCTCTACAGATTTGAATGCTCTGATCACTTCTCCACCACATGGTCTCTTCTACTTCAGGGTCCCCAATTCTCACTGAAATCAAGGATCCTGTTTAAACGATGTCATCTGTAAATGTCTTCCCAGGCTGCCGAGGACAGCGGCTTCGGGTTTAACAAGGCTCTGGTGCTGCCGTCTGAACGCATGTCTACAAGGCCTTGGCAAAGGCTGGTGCTCTAGGCCCTCCTCCAGATCAAGCTGTGAGGCCAGGGAAGGGGTCACATAAAGCGGCTCAACACCTTTTATATTTCTGATCACCATCCTCTCCATTATTCTAGGATCATATTGGTCATTGAACTTAAGCAAGCACTCAGTCTAGATTTCAGTCCATTAACTAAAGAGAGGTCCAATATCCACTCCCCATGGATCAGGAAAATCCTTGGCCCTAACATTTCTGGTGATTACGTCCTGTGACTGCATTCAAGATGATCCAGCAATATGTCCTTACTTCTTTGGTCTAGAAGACTCAAACAAATTCTCTTATATATTCTTAAGGCTCCTATTAACAAAATATAGTAAAATATTTACCTTTTATTTTGGTGTGCCCCTTATACTCTGCTGGGCTATATTTTATACTCTTACCTGAGGCATTCTAGGATCAGACCCCAATTAAGAGTCTGGTGACAATGTGGATGATGGATGAGAATCTAAAGACAATTGGGCTGGGGATGTGGCTCAAGCAGTAGTGCGCTTACCTGGCACGTGTACGGCCCGGGTTTGATCCTCAGCACCACATACCAACAAAGATGTTGTGTCCGCCTAGTACTAAAAAATGAATATTAAAAATTCTCTCTCTCTCTCTCTCTCTCTCTCTCTCTCTCTCTCTCTCTCCTCTCCTCTCCTCTCTCACTCTCTCTTAAAAAAAAAAGGACTGTTACACAGAGCAGAGGTTGGAGACTGTTGTGTAGAAGGACGGTTACAGAGTGCTGAGTTTAAAGACTGGGTTGCAGAAGGATCTTACAAAGAACAGAATTGGGAGACTGAGGTGCAGAAGGATGTTACAGACATCAGAGGTAGGAGATGGGGTGCAGAAGGTTCATTGCAGACAGCAGAGTTATTAGACTGAGGGGCAGAAGGAGTGTTGCAGAGATCAGATGTTGGAGACTGGGGTGCAGAAGGACTGTTGCAGAGAGCAGAGGTTGGACACTGTTTGAAGAAAGACTCTTACAGAGAGCAGAGTTTAAAGACTGGGTTTTAGAAGGATTTTACAGAGAGCAGAGTTTGGAGACTGAAGAGCAGAAGGACTGTTACAGAGAGTAGCGGTTGGAGACTGAGGTGCAGAAGGACCCTTCAGAGAAAAGTGTTTGGAGACTGAGGTGCAGAAGTTCTTTTGCATAGAGCAGAGGTGGGAGACTGGGGTGCAGAAGGACTGTTATATACAGCAGAGTTTGGAGACTGGAGTGCAGAAGGGTCGTTGCAAAAAGCAAACCTTGGAGACAGGGGTGCAGAAGAATCTTACAGAGAGAAGAAATTAGAGTCTGAGGTGCAGTAGGAGTGTTGCAGAGATCAGAGGTTGGAGACTGGCGTGCAGTAGGATCATTGCAGAGAGCAGAGGTTGGAGTTTGGTGTGCACAAGAATCGTTGAAGAGAGCAGAGGTTGGAGACTGGGGTGCAGAAGGCCTGCTACAGAGAGCAGAGTTTGGAGACTGGCGTGCAGAAGGCCTGTGACAGAGAGGAGAGCTTGGATACTCGGGTGCAGAAGGAATGTTATAGAGAGCAGAGTTTAGAGACTGGGTTGCTGAAGGATCTTACAAAGGGCAGAGGTTGGAGACTGAGGTGCATAGGATCGTGCAGAGAGCAGAGGATTCAGACTGAGGTGCAGAAGGACGGTTTCAGAAAGCAGAGGTTTGAGACTGAGGTGTAGAAGGACTGTTACAGAGAACAGAGTTTGTAGACTCAGGTGCAGAAGGACTGTTACAGTTAGCAGAGTTTGGAAATTGGGGTGCAGAAGGACCGTTAAAGAGAGTAGTGGTTGGAGACTGCGGTATAGGACTGTTACCGAGAGCAGAGGTTGGAGACTGGGATGCAGAAGGACTCTTAGAGAGAGAAGAAGTTGGAGACTAGGGTGCAGAAGGACTGATACAGAAAGCAAAGATTGGAGTCTTGGGTGCAGAAAGACCGTAACAGAGAGCAGAAGTTGGAGACTGCAGAACAGAAAGATTGTTGCAGAGATCAGTGTTTAGAGACTGGGGTGCAGAAGGACTGTTTCAGAGAGCAGAGGTTTGAGACTGGGGTGCAGAAGAACTGTTGCCTAGAGCAGAGGTTGGAGACTGAGGTGCAGAAGGACTCGTAGAGAGAGCAGAATTTGGAGACTCGGGTGCAGAAAAACTGATACAGAAAGCAGAGATTAGAGTCTGCGGTGCAGAAAGACCGTTACAGAGAGCAGAAGTTGGCCATGCCCTCTGGGCTCTGATAATAGCCCTGCCCACCTGGTGAACAACCGGGAAACTTCAAAATCTCTCTGTGGGTGTGACCGCAAGGACCAAAGGACTCTCGACACCCAACTCCCCTTACTGCCAGAGTCAGGCAGATCTGAGACTCACCAACCGGATCAGGCCTAGAGGCCTGCCAGCATGGTAGATACGCCACTCCAATTGGAGTAGGGGGGCAGAGCAGAGCAGCCGCCTGCATTTGGATCAGGCCCAACGACCCGAGGGGGTGATAGTCATATCGCCACAATTGGAGGGGGGGCAGAGCAGAGCCGCCACCCGCTACCGCAGGGTGGGCAGACCCGCGAACAACAGGCAGAGCAGGCCTAGCGGCCTGCCAGCGCAGTTTTGAGATCACACCAACTAGAGAAGGAGCACAGCCACTATCCGCCCTGCAAGGGAGATTTTTCAACTATACAAGAGCAATATAAATAATTAGGGGGAAAAACTCATAAACACAACAGTTCCACCAAGCAGAAAGAAACGTGAGCAGCATGAAAAGACAAGGAAAGAAAGGACCAGAAGCAATGCAGGTCAACTCAACTTTAGAAGAGGTAATAGCTGCAACAGATGGAATGTCAGATAAAGAGTTCAGGATATATATGCTTCAGATGATCTGGAGTCTCAAGGAAGACATGAGACAGCAAAATCAGACTATGAAAGATAACATTGACAAACAAATCCAGGAAGTAAAAGATCAATTTCACAGAGAGATAGAGGCAATAAAAAACAAACAAATAGAAATCTTAGAAATGCAGGAAACAATAAACCAACTTAAAAACTCAATTGAGAATACTACCAGCAGAGTAGATCACTTAGAAGAGAGAACATCAGACAATGAAGACAAAGTATTTCAACTGGAAAAAAAAATAGACAGCTCAACAAGTCTGCTAAGAAACCATGAGCAAAACATCCAAGAATTATGGGACAATATGAAAAGACCAAATTTAAGAGTCATTGGGATACAGGAAGGCACAGAGCTCCATCCCAAAGGAATAAACAGTCTATTAAGTGAAATAATATGAGAAAACTTCCCAGACTTGAAGAATGAGACAGAATCCCAAATCCTAGAAGCCTACAGGACGCCGAAGGTGCAAAATCATAAGAGATCCACACCTAGACATATTATAATGAAGATGTCCAACATACAGAATAAGGAGAGAATTTTAAAACCTGCAAGAGAAAGAAAGCAGATTACATTTAGGGGCAAACCAATCAGGATAACAGCTGATCTCTCAACACAGACTCTGAAAGCTAGAAGATCCTGGAATAACATTTCAAACACTGAAAGAAAATGGGTTCCAACCAAGAATCGTGTATCCAGCGAAATTAAGCTTCAGGATAGAAGATGAAATTAAAACCTTCCACGATAAACAAAAGTTAAAAAAATTCACAGCTAGAAAACCATCTGTTCAAAAAGTCCTTGGCAAAACATTACAAAAAGAGAAAATGGACAATAACATTGAAAACCAAGAATGGGAGGTAGGACAGTAAAGGGGGGAAAGTAGTCAAGGAGAATAACAAATTAGGTTTAGTAACATCAACAAACAAATATGGCTAGAAGAACAAACCATATCTCAACAATAACCCTAAATGTTAATGGCTTAAACTCACCAATTAAGAGACACAGGCTAGTAGAATGGAACACAAAACAAGACCCAACAATATGCTGCCTACAGGAGACGCATCTGATAGGAAAAGATATTCATAGACTGAAGGTGAAAGGTTGGGAAAAATCATACCACTCATATGGACTGCAGAAACAAGCAGGTGTGTCTATACTCATATCTAATAAAATAGATTTCAAGCAAAAGTTACTCAAAAGGGATAAAGAAGGACACTTCATACTGCTCAAGGAAACCATACACAAACAAGACATAACAATCATAAATATGTATGCCCCAAATAATGGTGCAGCTGTGTTCATCAAGCAAACTCTTCTCAAGTTCAAGAGTCTAATAGATCACCATACAATAATCATGGAAGACTTCAACACACCTCTCTCACCGCTGGACAGATCTTCCAAACAAAAGTTAAATAAGGAAACTATAGAACTCAATAACACAATTAACAATCTAGACTTAATTGAAATATATAGACTATAATACCCATCATCAAGTAGTTACACCTTTTTCGCAGCAGCACATGGAACCTTCTCAAAAATAGACCATATATTATCTCACAGGGCAAGTCTTAGACAATATTAAGTGGTAGAGATAATACCATGCATCTTATCTGATCATAATGAAATAAAACTGAAAATCAATGTTAAAAGAAGGAAGGAAACATCAAGCATCACTTGGAGAATGAACAATAGGATGCTGAATGATCAATGTGTTTTAGAAGACATCAAGGAGGAAATTAAAAACTTCCTAAAGTTAAATGAAAACACAAACACAACATATCGGAATCTATGGGACACATTGAAAGCAGTTCTAAGAGGAAAATTCATCGCTTGGAGTTCATTCCTCAAAAAAAAGAAAAAACCAACAAATAAATGATCTCTTACTTTATCTCAAAATTCAAAAAAAAAAGAGCAAAACAACAGCAAAAGAAGTAAAAGGAAAGAAATAATTAAAATCAGAGCTGAAATTAATGAAATTGAAACAAAAGAAACAATTGAAAAAATTGACAAAACTAAAAGTTGGTTTTTTGAAAAAATACATAAAATCGACAGGCCCTTAGCCATGCTAACAAAGAGAAGAAGAGAGAGAACTCAAATTACTAACATACGGGATGAAAAAGGCAATATCACAACAGACACTTCAAAAATACAGAAGATAATCAGAAATTATTTTGAATCCTTGTACTCCAATAAAATAGAAGATAGTGAAGGCATAGATAAATTCCTTAAGTCTTATGATTTGCCCAGATTGAGTCAGGAGGATATAGACAACCTAAACAGACCAATAACAATAGAGGAAATAGAAGAAACCATCAAAAGATTACCAACTAAGAAAAGCCCAGGACCGGATGGGTATACAGCAGAGTTTTACAAAACCTTTAAAGAGGAACTAACACCAATACTTTTCAAGCTATTTCAGGAAATAGAAAAAGAGGGAGAACTTCCAAATTTATTCAACGAGGCCAACATCACCCTGATTCCGAAACCAGACAAAGACACTTCAAAGAAAGAAAATTACAAACAAATATCTCTAATGAACCTAGATGCAAAAATCCTCAATAAAATTTTGGCAAATTGGATACAAAAACAAATCAAAAAAATTGTGCACCATGATCAATTAGGATTCATCCCTGGTATGCAAGGCTGGTTCAATATATGGAAATTAATAAATGTTATTCACCACATCAATAGACTTAAAAATAAGAACCATATGATCATCTCGATAGATGTGGAAAAAGCATTCGACAAAGTACAGCATCCGTTTATGTTCAAAACTCTTGAAAAACTAGGGATAACAGGAACATACCTCAACATTGTAAAAGCGATTTATGCTAAGCCTCAGGCTAGCATCATTCTGAATGGAGAAAAATTGAAGGCATTCTCTCTAAAATCTGGATCAAGACAGGGATGCCCTCTCTCACCACTTCTGTTCAACATAGTTCTCGAATCACTGGCCAGAGCAATTAGACAGACGAAAGAAATTAAAGGCATAAAAATTGGAAAAGAAAAACTTAAATTATCACTATTTGCAAATGACATGATACTATAGCTAGCAGACCCAATAGGGTCTACAAAGAAACTGTTAGAGCTAATAAATGAATTCAGCAAAGTGGCAGGTTATAAAATCAACACGCATAAATCAAAGGCATTCCTGTATATCAGCGACAAATCCTCTGAAATGGACACGAGGACAACCACTCCGTTCACAATATCCTCAAAAAGAATAAAATACTTGGGAATCAACCTAACAAAAGAGGTGAAAGACTTATACAATGAAAACGACAGAACCCTAAAGAGAGAAATTGAAGAAGACCATAGAAGATGGAAAAATATACCCTGTTCATGGATAGGCAGAACTAACATCATCAAAATGGCGATATTACCAAAAGTTCTCTATAGGTTTAATGCAATGCCAATTAAAATCCCATCGGAATTTTTTGTAGAAATAGAGAAAGCAATCATGAAATTCATATGGAAAAATAAAAGACCCAGAATAGCAAAAACAATACTAAGCAGGAAGTGTGAATCAGGTGGTATAGCGATTCCAGATTTCAAACTATACTACAGAGCAATACTAACAAAAACAGCATGCTACTGGTACCAAAACAGGCGGGTGGACCAATGGTACAGAATACAGGACACAGAAACCAACCCACAGAACTACAACTTTCTTATATTTGATAAAGGGGCTAAAAGCATGCAATGGAGGAAGGATAGTATCTTCAACAAATGGTGCTGGGAAAGCTGGAAATCCATATGCAACAAAATGAAACTGAATCCCTTTCTCTCGCCATGCACAAAAGTTAACTCAAAATGGATCAAGGAGCTTGATATAAAATCAGAGACACGGCATCTGATAGAAGAGAAAGTTGGCTACGACCTATATGCTGTGGGGTCGGGCTCCAAATTCCTCAATAGGACACCCATAGCACAAGAGTTAACATCTAGAATCAACAAATGGGACTTACTCAAACTAAAAAGTTTTTTTCTCAGCAAAAGAAACAATAAGAGATGTAAATAGGGAGCCTACATCATGAGAACAAATCTTTACTCCTCACACTTCAGATAGAGCCCTAATATCCATAGTATATAAAGAACTCAGAAAATTAGACAATAAGATAACAAATAATCCCATCAACAAATGGGCCAAGGACTTGAACAGACACTTCTCATAGGAGGACATACAATCAATAAACAAGTACATGAAAAAATGCTCACCATCTCTAGCAGTCAGAGAAATGCAAATCAAAACCACCCTAAGATACCATCTCACTCCAGTAAGTTTGGCAGTCATTACAAAGTTAAACAACAATAAGTGCTGGCGAGGATGTGGGGAAAAGGGTACACTTGTACATTGTTGGTGGGACTGCAAATTGGTGCAGCCAATTTGGAAAGCAGTATGGAGATTTCTTGGAAAGCCTGGAATGGAACCACCATTTGACCCAGCTATCCCCCTTCTCGGTCTATCCCCTAAAGACCTAAAAAGAGCATGCTACAGGGACACTGCTACATCGATGTTCATAGCAGCACAATTAACAATAGCAAGACTGTGAAACCAACCTAGATGCCCTTCAATAGACGAATGGATAAAAAAATGTGGCATTTATACACAATGGAGTATTACTCTGCATTAAGAAATGACAAAATAATAGAATTTGGAGGGAAATGGATGGCATTAGAGCAGATTATGCTAAGCGAAGCTAGCCAAGCCCTAAAAAACACATGCCAAATGTCTTCTTTGATATAAGGAAAGTAATTAAGAACAGACTAGGGAAGAAGAGCAGGAGAAGAAGACCATCATTAAACAGGGTTGAGAGGTGGGAGGGAAAGGGAGAGAGAAGGGAAATTGCATGGAAATGGAACGAGACACTCAGGGCTATACAAAATTACATACAAGAGGAAGTGAGGGGAAAGGGAAAAATAATACAAGGGGGAGGAATGAATTACAGTAGGGGGGGTAGAGAGAGAAGAGGGGAGAGGAGGGGAGGGGAGGGGGGATAGTAGAGGATAGGAAAGGCAGCAGAATACAACAGACACTAGGATGGCAATATGTAAAGCAATGGAAGTGTAACTGATGTGATTCTGCAAGCTGTATAAGGGGTAAAATGGGAGTGCATAACCCACTTGAATCAAAATGTGAAATATGATATATCAAAACTATGTAATGGAGGGGTAAGACAAGATAATACAAATGGAAGAAATGATTTACAGTAGAAGGGGTAGAGAGAGAAAAGGGAAAGGGAGGGGAGGGGAGGGGGGATAGTAGAGAATAGAACTGACAGCAGAATACATCAGACACTAGAAAGGCAATATGTCAATCAATGGAAAGGTAACTGATGTGATACAGCAATCTGTATATGGGAGTTCATAACCCACTTGAATCAAACTGTGAAATATGATGTATTGAGAACTGTGTAAGGTTTTGAACGATCAACAATAAAAAAAGACAACTACCCAGGTAGAGTCACCATAGGGTCTTTAATTTAGGGAAAGCTAGTCTCCTAGGGGGACGAGGGGCTGCTTCTGACAGCAAAGATGGTTAATGGAGATTTCAGGGTTCAAGGCTCTGAGATTTGTCTAATTCCACTGGTATTTTGCCATTCTAATTAACAGGGTCTCAATCATTCCCCCATTAATGTCCTAATTGACATAAGAAAGACCTGGAGAAATTGTGGATTTATAATTTTTTTTGTACTTCTGCAATTTGGAGAATTGGATGTTTTATTCTGATATTAACCTTTATCAGTTTCCAGAGAGAAAATATTTCTGATGATCTGAACCTGACTTGAAAAAGGAATATAATGCTTGAACCTATCATTTTCTTTCTGTAAGTCTCCCACTCCAGTCAGTAACAGCAGTCTGTAGTCATGTTTTAATGTTCATTCCCACCCTGAAGGTCGATGGTGTTATTCCAAAGCTCAGTTTTCCATAGACATTTGATTTCAGGCCATGATAACTTAAAGTCTCTGTTGGGTCATTGTACACCAGGAATTATCAGGTCTCCTTTCCCATGGGCTGTGACATCATCAACATATTCAATTCCCTCAGGTCAGACATCCAACCTACCTCCTCAGATCTGTTATCTAGAACCATCTCTGATGTAAACCACTATTATGGTCAGTGCCACCGTGGTCAGTTAGAGATGAAGAACGACTCTTGATGTCTTCGGGTAGAGGAAGTTGACACAGAAAAAAGTTATAAAATGGTTGGGAGATCTGGACGAAAAAAGGAAAATAGAGCAGGTGACACCACCCCATATATGGAAACCCTAACTTCCCTGGAAAGAGACGCTCATTCCACGCTACTGTTACCCACATTCAGGAACAGCTGTCTAGGAGCCTGCACACACAGCTCCTGGCACCAAGCAGATTAGTTCCTGCCTCTACAGGGCTGGTTTGCTGCTGCTGCTATGGGATCCAAAAGAACCCGCTTTCTTCATTTCCTTTCTTCCTCTCTGCCTAGTGTTTGGCTGATCTTGACAGAACCTCCTAAAATGGAGGCCTGCACGCAGGTGAGTGTGGGAAAACAAGGTTCTCGTACTTTCTGTCCCTCTGGTGTGGGGAGAACACAGAAGGACAGAGATGGTGCTGAACACCCACACAAGGTGTCCAACACACTTGAACCTGAAAGTGGGCAAAGGGTGTTCCTGAAAAGAGAGGAGAGAAACGAGTCTCAGAGATTTAAAAAGCGGAGTTCGAGTTGAAGCTCCAGATACAGACTCTCTAACCACTTTCCTACAAGTCCCTGGAAGGCATCTTTTTTCAGATGACTTTATACTACAGTTTGAATATTGGTCTAGACTTTGATCATGCAAAAGGGATGCACACCCTCCAGCCAGCTTCCTCAGGGTACTCTGGACCTCATTGCTTCTCAGGCTGTGAATGACGGGGCTCAACAGGGGGCTCACCACGCAGAAGGGCACAGAGACCAGGGTGTCCATGTCCAGCCTTCTCTGGGACTGTCTAGTGGAAGTTGGCTGTTACATAGAAGACAAACAACGACAGTTAGGGGGGACGCAGAGTTGGAGAAGGACTTCCTCCTGCCCTGGGCAGAGGGAATCCTCAGGATGGGCGCCATGATTAGTGCATAGGAGCCTGTAAGTGAAGAGGCAGGGGGCTCAGGCCCATGGTGGCACTGACCACGGGGAGCGCAGACTCGTTGACAGAGGTGTCTGAGCAGGAGAGCTTCAGGAGCAATGGGGTGTCACAGAGAAAGTGGCTGAACTGGTGGGGCCAACACAGATTTAGTGTGATGGCCAGCACCGTGTGTGTGATCAAATTCACCAGCCCACACAGCCAGGACCCAGTCACCAGGCCAACACAGACCTTCACACTCATGATGACTGGGTACTGAGGAGGACGGCAGGTGGCCACACAGCAGTAATACTGGCCACACAGCCAGTAAGAAGCCTTCTGTTCCAGCACTTGTCACCAAGAAGAAAGATCTGGGAAAGACAGCCCTCATAAGGAATGGCTTGTTCTTCCAGAAGTAGTTCACCAGCAGTACTGGAGGGTGGTGGATGTTTAGCAGACGTCCAAGAAGCTCAAATTGCTGAGAAAAAAGTACATTGGAGTGTGGAGAGCAGGACTGACTCTGGTGGCCACTATTATGAGCATGTTCCGCAGGAGAGTAGTCAGGTAAATGACCAGAAAGAGCAGAAAGAACCAGCCCTGTAGGTTGGAGTGGTTGGAAAATCCCAAGAAGATGAATTCAGTGACAAATGATTGATTGCTCATTTCCAATGGTATCATAGCTACAAAACAGAGAAAAAGAGACCATTACGAGCATGGACTGAGAGCACCCCAAACAGGTTTGTTAATCTGCAGCAACATGGCAAATAATATTGTATACAGAGATGGCTGGACTCTGGAAAGAGACGTATAGGAGTGACTTTAGAGAGAGCATAACTTCTCACAGACTTCATGGGTGCTCTTTTGTAAGAATAAATGGAAACTTGGTCAAAATGCACAACCAGCTATCAACCCCTGTGTCTCATTGAATCTGCAGTATCTCCCTCCTAACACTGTGCTTCACTGTGATGAATTTTTTTTGTATGTCTGTTATTTCAAGTAATAAGTTTTTATTGTGGAAAAATGAGGAAAATGCAGAAAGTTATTCAGAATAGAACAGGTCACAAAATCAAAGCTCTCTTTGCATTCATCCTATTCTACCTTTATCTATCTTTAAAATATCCAAAGCAAAATTTTCCAATATTGTTGTACTCTATTTGTTGTTTGCCTTGTAATCTTAATTTCCTAACATGAAATTAAGTTGATATCTCCCTTTTTATTGATCATAGAAACCTTCCATTCCATTTACTATCATAAATATTGGAATAGAAGCTATCATACATATGTATCTGTGATCATCTCTGATTATTTCTTAAAAGTAAAAATATAAGTCACCTGCTTTTAAATACATTGATCTACTTTTCAGTAGAAACTTTTATTTTTTTTAAGTTTTATAAGATACAAGCAATTTTGACAAATGATATATACTTAGGTATTTTTCTTCTTTTGTATATAAGATTTACCTCACCAAAAATTACATTTCTGAAAGAAAAAAAATGTTTGATAAAATTACTGATTTTCTATCATGTTACCCATGCTAATCCAGTGATCCATTGTTTTGAACTAAAATTTCTGTTTCTTTTTAAATCTTAATGAAAAATATTATAGTAAAAACAGTAGGCTCAGAGAAGGGATTTCTGATGTTTCCACGAAGCCCTGCCGTACGTACTGTAAACTCAGTCACAGGGATATGGCCTTCAGAGTGACCCACTTTCTAGCAATATGGCTGAGCCTAGTTCTTATTCCTCCCGACGTTAGACATTTCGGCATGTTCCTTTCCATAGCTGCAAAGGTTTTCTGTTGAGTGTCCTAATGTAACAGTTTCTGTTACTCTTGCCCCTGAAGATTACAGCTTTTGTTCTATGCAAAAAATCAGGAAATGGGTCTGGGAGGAGTTTTGGCTGCTGTTGCTGCTCTTTGTCCTCCACCTATCCAAGAATTGATACTGTTATAGACACTTTCTCAGAATACTTCCTATCTTCCTGGGAGCATTTGGTGGAATCCATGGAGAAAAAGAAAAAAATACAAACATCTTATGTCTATAGCCCTCTGTGCCTTTATGCTCTTAAACCAGTCTATACTTAGTCTTTAGCAATCCATTAACTATTTTATTTGAGTTTTTTTTTTATAAATAAACTCCTATGTATCTAGTGGGTTCTTCCATTGTTAAAAAAATGCCTGGATTATTTTGGTTGCTTATCTCTCCCCAGACTTTGGTTAGTTGTTTGCCTTATAATCTTTATCCCTACTAAAGTCAAGAAAAGTCATTAATTTGCATTTTCTTCTGCTCTTTTTTGTTATTATAATGATGAAAACAACATGCTTTCTAGCTATTTCGATAGATACTCAAGGTGAAATTTGAAGTCTATACACTTACTTTTCAAAATATTTAGTAATTTCTAATTTAGTTAAATATGTAGTTATTCTATTCAAAACAATCCTATTCCTAGCATATTTCCAAGGAATTAATGCACAGTTCACAAAATTGTTGTGTGAAAATTCATAATAACTCAAAAAATAGTATGCCTTCAGCCAAAAGACATAAGCACAATCACGGTTTATCATGCAGTGAAATAATTCAGTTACTTTAGAAACACAAATACTGGAACATTAATAACATTGAAAAATCTAAAAAAAATTTTCTGGGTTAAAGAAGCCAGATACAAATATATATCCTGATTTTTGGTAGTTATATATATATATAAAATATTATAAACCTGTAAACTTTAGATCTGTGCATTCTTTGAGTACAAATTATAGTTCAATTTTTAAAAATATCCTTATTTTAAAATAAGTAATTAATGGGGAAGAGTGGAACCTACCTGTAATCCCAGGTACTTGGAAGACTAAGGCAGGAGGATCATAAATTTGAACTCTGCTAGGCCACCCGCCCCAAATAATTGAAAGGGCTGGGATATAGCTTCATGGTAGAGTGCCACTGGGTTCAATCCCAAGTACTGCAGTAAGTAAGTAAGTAAGAAAGTAAATTGAAAAATAGAAGTGAAAGCATTTTTAAAGATGATTTTTAACTCAGGATTGGTTGGAACCACATCTAAATATTTGTATAGGTCTCTAAGAGGTTAAGTATTTTCTCCCATTTTTTGCATTTCTCTACTTCTTTTTTACCACAGTGATAGTCCAGGACATATCACATTTTACAAGTGATATCAGTTGTTTCCTGAACACGATCTGTTTGAAGCAGTGAATGTGATTGGTGGGTGCATTCGGTCTGTATCACAGATACAAGCCTTGCTCACCATGATGGATGGGTGTGTGCATGTGTGTGTGTGTGTGCGTTCGTGTGTGTGTGTGTGTGTGTGTGTTGTGTGTTATTGGTTTTGGGATTGGTCTTGACTGAGAACACTGTCTTATAGTTAGTGGGATTGCAAGTTGGCATCTCAGGAAACATTGATGGCAGAAATCTCAAAGAATATAGCAGGAATCTGCCATCTAAGGCTCAGCAAGCTCAGAACACTTGGTTATCCTAATTTCTATAAATGGAAAGACCCTCACTATTGAGCTTCTCTGAGAGCTGCATCACAATGGGGCGGAAGGAGGGAGCCCATTTCCATAGAGATGTACCCTGTTTTTATGGAGACTCCAGCTAGGCTTCAAGGGGCTGGTGGGATAGAACCAGTTGATTCTGCCAAGCCCTGGTCATTCTGAGAAGCCTGCTACTTCAGGGGAGGTGGCAGGGTATCAGCCCTATGGGACCAGGACTATAGGCTGATACCCTGCCACCTCCCCTGAAGTGAAGTATGAACTTCAAGTCATTTAGAAATCAGTGACATGTACTTTCTTTTAACTCCCCGTATCAAAAAAATCAATATGAAAATCTCTTTTATAGGTAGATATCTAGATGTTTTCAGAAAAAGAAATAAAATTCCACATAGAAGGCAGTTCCAGCAGATTTTACTATGAGAAATTGGTACATGGTCTGTGGATGTATAAAAGGGAAAACTAAATGTAAATGTTAAGGGATTTAAAAATACAATCTCTGAAGTTGTGCATACTGCTATTGTGAAGGTTTTAAATATAAAGGTCAGTTCAGGAGGGACAATTTCATGAAGCATTAAACAAATCTCCCAATGTATGTTTATATAATTTTATCTACATATAAGTTTTTCCTTGGTTTTACTGGCTAATTTCTTGTAGGTCACGGGTGTGGGGTAGGGTGAAGAAAGATACCCAAACAATTTCCTTATCCTCTATGCTCTTTATTAATGTAGGGCATTAGATTGAATCATCATCATGGTCACCATTAGAATCCATTATTAACAATCATAACTCATCAATGACACTTTGTGACACAATATGTACTTGCTCCTTAGAATTTATATAATGCAGCATAGGAATTAGATCAACTTAATAGTAAACGCTCTGCTCTGCAATAAATAATAACCATAATCATCATAATCATCTAGGGCATATTTCATAGAAAAATAATTTGCGTGTGAGTCTTCTTAGATCGCTTCAATATAAAGAAATGCCTGACTTAAAAACATTGTTTAATGTAGTTTAAAAGTGGCATGTTTTCTGTAAAAATTAGATTGAATTTTGGATAATCCATTCTATCAAAACTCAGTGAATTTCTTTGAAAGATGAATTTTTATATACCTGAATCCAATCAGGATTTTTCAAATTGAGTAACGAATAGAGACACACATTAGATAAAAATACCTAACACTTATTAAATGCCTATAAGACTTTTACATGCATTAACTTATTTGGTTTACACAACAACCTATAAGATAACCTATCATTCCCATTTTACAAAAAAAAGAATTGAAATTAATGGAAAATATATTAATGCAAGTAGGGAAACATCAATGAATCCCTTTAATTTGCATAATGTACATTAATTTTTACATTTAATATGTATTAACAATTATGATTTAAGGAACAAAAAAGAAATTGACTCAGAAAATTTATCATGTAATAACTCTTATTTGTATTGATACTTTGTTACCTCATGATAATACCATATATTAGTAAACTGTCTTATTATCTTCAATGCCCAGACATTCTTGTCTTTGGTTCTAATAATTCATTGCACATGATTAATAGGCCAACACAGCTTTCATTAAATTTCTAAATCTCAGGGCTTTAAGAAGCTTTGTAAGGGTACGGTGAAACGTCGGAGTAGAGACCACAAGAGACTCTCTTATGCAACAGCCGAAGGGTGGGTTTATTTTGAGACCAGCATGCTGGGGCTCCCTCTATAGCAAAGAGAGATAGAGCCCTGAGAACCGCTTGAGCAGAGCTTATATACTTTTCTTGGAGAGGGCAGGGAGGGAAGTTCATTGATGGCTCAGGGTGAGTGGGCAGTTTTCCTGCAACCGAGTGAGGGAGTGCATCCTGCAGTTTGGCAGTTGGGGACAGCACATTCTGGGAACAAGATTAGCAAAGAGTTCACAGTTGGGGACAACACATCCTGGGAACAAGGTTTCAACAGTGTTTTGTTAAGCATATAGAAAAACAGAGTGACAAGTACCTATTTTATTAACCTTTCATTCCCCACTTTTTCTTCTGGCTACTTTTAATCATAAAAGTGATCATTGCGGGGTGTCACATTCTGTGTCTGCTAGTGGGGTTTATTGTTGTCTGATTACTATAAGTTTGACTTGTCCAATTTGGGATTGGAGAAAGGAAACTACACGATTGAGCAAACAGGGTCCTAGAGTTAGCAACAATATAAGAATTATTAGAGGGCCAGCCAGGGCTGATAATAGTGTAGTTAACCAGGGGTACTGTGTGAACCAAGACTCATACCACCCTTTTTGGGCCTCTCTCTCTCTCTGACGCTCTTCAAGGCGTTTTTTAGTTTACTCATAGATTTTCTTATAACTCCAGTATGGTCGGCATAAAAATAACATTCTTCCCTCAATGCAGCACAAAGGCCCTTTTCTCTCATGAAGAGGAGGTCCAATCCTCGCCTGTTCTGTAAAACAACTTCAGAGAGAGAGGTTAAAGATTCCTGCAAAGTTGTGATGGAGGTTTCTAATATCTTTAAGTTTTGGTCCATTGCTGTTTCTAATTGGGTCATTTGTCGTGTCCCATGGACCAGGGCAGTGGTCCCTGTGCCCACCCCTGCAGCAATTCCCATTCCTAATAAGAAGGCTAAAGTGAGGGATACAGGTTCCCGGCGAAACCGGGTTGTATGCCCCCCTATTTGATCTTTAAATGAACCTGCGTCATGATAGAGCACTCTGGGAAACATCTGCACCATTACATAATTAATCACATCTGTTGACCATTTTATGAAAACATAAATAATGTTTAAGTATATAGAATTATACTGTTGTAGGGATGGATAAGACAAGGCACCTAAGATAGCACTGAAGACAGGGAAACAGTTCTATTTGGCTGCAACCGGATTCAGAGGGCATTGCTTCCGCTGTAATCAATTAATCCCCTAAACCCCAAGTTTAGGCAGCTTTAGAACTCCGTACTCAGCATGTAAGGGAAAGGGCTCAGAAGTTCACAGTCTGCAGAAGTTCACAAAAAGCAGTTTTTGTTTCTGTTATTTTTTTTTCTCTGTTCTTTGCAAGTTAACTTTTCAAGGACACCTGGGAGGGGGAGAATATTTTTTTCCTTGCCAGCTGTTACCATGGAGCCCAGTTGATAACTTTTTTATCTTAGAAATGTAGCCATCTCTGTGAAGCCTCAGCTCAAGGCCAGAGGCCCTGTTCACATATTTTGTGAAAAACTAGTAAGGGGGTGTCTAGCTTAGGAGTGCTGATTTTTCCAGCCAGTGGCCAAGTAGAACAGGGCAACATGAAAAGAGGAAGTTTATCTACACTGAACTCTTTTATAGGGACTCTTTTGCTGAAAGTCCTAAAGTCAGCCATAGTGAAGACTTCTGGAGAAGGTCAGTTAAGACTTTTCTGTGGGCCTGGTACAGAGGGGGAGGACAGGGAAGGCGGTGCTGAGAGCAGCTCCGTGGATCTGAGAATGAGAAAGGAGAGATGTAGAAGAATAATGGGAAAGGGGTTTGGGATTTTCTTAGCAATAAAAACTTGAGTAGTAGAACAGGTAGAACAGAGGGGAAGACTGGAGTGAGTATCCCAAAAAGCCTGTGAGGGACTTTAAATTTTTAGTAACCTGTTTTTAGTAATGATAAAGCAACTTTAAAGGCCATTTTCATTACATTTTGGATAGTCCTGGTGGGTCCCGGTGTGGGCACTGAGAGGAGAAGAGAGGAGTGAATGGGTGGAGAGATACCTCAGTACCTGTTACTTCAGCAAGGGGGCAATGGTCTGAGAACTGGCGGAGGTTTGGGTTCCATTAGGTAGCCCCTGTATGTTTATATCCTTATGACTTACAGAAGGAGTCGGATTTTCCGCCACACAACCATGACTGTTTGTGGCTTTGATAGTCTGCCAAGCAAGAGGGTGTGAAAGGAATTGTTAGGTCTTAGAGTTGGGGTCAGGTCCCTTACTGGAGGAGGGGCACCATAGAGAATTTCATAGGGGGTAAGGTTACACAAAGAAACAGAGGGAGTATTTCTTGCACGAAACAATGCATAAGGCAGGAGCATAGTCCAATCTTTTATGCCGGTCTCTAAGCTTAATTTTGTCAAGGTCTCTTTAATGGTTCTATTTATTTTTTCTACCTGTCCTGAGCTCTGGGGTCTATAAGCGCAATGCAACTTCCAATTAATCCCCAGGGTCCTGGCTAACCCCTGACTTACCTGGGCCATGAACGCCGGTCCATTATCGGACCCTATTACCTTAGGCAGGCCGTATCTTGGGAAAATATCTTCCAGGATCTTCTTGACCACCATTTGCGCTGTTTTTTTTTCTTTTTCTTTTTTTTTTTGCGGGGAAGGCTTCAATCCATCCTGAAAATGTATCTACAAAGATTAGGAGATATTTAAGTCCATACCTTGCTGGCTTAATTTCAGTAAAGTCTACTTCCCAGAATTGTCCTGGTCTGGTTCCTTGAAGGCGCCTTCCTATAAGAAGCTTGGAGGGGTAAGCATTGACCAATTGACAGACCCGACAGGCTTTTGTTACTCGTTCAGCTAATTTTTTTCGCTGTGAGCTGGTTAGTGGAAAAATCTGTTCTTGATCTTTTAGGAATGCCTGCAGTTTCTTTGAACCAAGGTGAGTGAGTTGATGTACATCCTTAATGTAGTGTAGGGCTTTCTGAAATTGCAAGTTGGGTTCAGTGTTGTCAAGGAGTTCAGTGTCAGTGTCCTCAGATGTTAAGTTGTCGGGGTGCTCCGACTTAGTTAAATCTCCTGACTTATGTTCCCCCGTATGGAAAGTGTTAACATGGTTACTCTGTTTAGGGCTGTCAATTTAGCTTCTTCATTTGCCCTCTTGTTAGATGGGGGTGGTATCTGCACAACAGTTTGTTTTCTGGGCTCAGTGAGCCATTGTTTATCGCCCCTAAGGGAATAGTCCAGGAAGATTACTTCTTGCTGGCAATTTGGGCCTTTTTGGCAGAAGCTCAGATAATAGTGCTTGGGTCCCAGACTCACAGTTTTCCTTGGTGTCTGCTGCCAGTAGCAGGTCATCCACATATTGGAGTAGGGTGAATTCAGGGTGCATGGTTCTGAAGTTATTGAGATCTCTGTGGAGGGCTTCATCAAAAAGAGTGGGGAGTTTTTGAACCCCTGTGGGAGTCTGGTCCAAGTTAGTTGATCAGACGTTTCAGTTTCTGGGTTTACCCATTTTAAAGCAAACAGTAATTTTCTTTCTTTTTGCAGAGGCAAGCAAAAGAAAGCATGTTTTAAGTCCAGGACAGTATACCATTTTCGCTCGGGGTTAAGGGTGCTAAGCAGATTGTATGGATTAGGTACTGTGGGGTGAATGTCCTACACTCTGTTGTTGGTCTCTCTTAGGTCTTGAATGGGGCAATAGTAGCAGGGGAGTGTTCCAGGCCAATTGACAAGGCCTTAGGACCCCTAAGTCCAGATATTTCTGAATATGGGGCCTTATCCCATCTTTAGCTTCTTTGCTCAAAGGATATTGTTTAATATTAATTGGGGAGGCTGAGGTTTTTAATTTCACCATTATTGGAGGTTGTTTCACAGCTAGGCCTAACCCAGTAGTTTCTGCCCAGGCATCTGGGTAATCTGTTATCCATTTCTGGGGTAGCTTGCCTGTTTGATCAGTCTTGGGGGGTATGAAGAGTTAATGTTCATCTTTTACTGACATAGTTAAAATAATGACTATAGGAGATTTTATTGAAGGATTTAGAAATTTCATTTGGGGCCTCCAGGGTTAAAAGTTATTCTGGCCCGGAGTTTGGTGAGCAGATCTCTGTCCATCAATGGGGCTAGGCATTCTGGGATCACTAGGAAGGAGGAAGGAGTGATGGATTTTTCTTTTCCCCAGGTCCATGGTCCTCTTAGTTGTCCAAGCCCAATATTTACTGTTATTAGCCCCTTGAATTTGAGACATTTTAGTTGATAGAGGGCCCAAGGGGGCCTTAAGGGCTGAGCATATTGCCCCTGTATCCACTTCAAAGTTTACTGGGATCCCCTCCACTTCAAAAGTTACCCTGAGCTCGGGGAGGTGATCCCAGCCCCGACTTTCCTAGTCATCCTCCAGAGTTAGAATGGCTGGTTGGCGTGGCTGTTTTTTTCTAGGGCACTCTTTGACCCAGTGTCCTTTTTCTCTACAGTAGGCACATTGATCTGAAGCCAGATGTGGCTTCTGGCGTGGGCCCAGGTATCCCTTTCTGTCTCCCTGTCTCCTAACTTCTGGCCTATTTGTTGTTGTGACCAGGACCTTAGTCAATGCCTCAGTCTGTCTTTTGCTTCTTTCATCCTCCCTTTGCTCCCTTTCTTTCTCCCTTTGCTCCCGTTTTTTCTCCCTCCTTTGTTCCTTCTCTTCCTCAGTTTCTCTCTTATAGTATACCTTCTTGGCTTCTCTGTCTAAATCTCTCAAAGTCATATCTTGTAATCCATCTAAGCGTTGTAACTTTTTTTAAATATCCAGGGCAGCTTGCCCAATAAAGGCCATCATGACAGATGCCTTTTGATCCTCTGCCTGAGGATCAAAAGGAGTATATCTCCTATATGCCTCCATAATTCTCTCCAGAAACATAGAGGGTGATTCATTAGGCCCCTGAATAATCTCTCTTACCTTGGTCAAATTAGTTGGCCGTCTAGCGGCTGTTCGGAGACCCGCTATTAGAGACCGGCAATAAGTGGACAGATGCTCCCTACCTTCAAAGGTGTTGGGGTCCCAGTTGGGTCGGTTCAAGGAGAAGTCAACTTCGATTATGTTGGGAAGTTGTGTTGGTCGCCCATCTGGTCCAAGGATATTTTTTTCTTGTTTCCAGGAGGATTCTCTTTTGTTCCTCTGTCATGAAGAGAATGCCTAAGAGTTGTTGGCAGTCATCCCAAGTAGGCTGGTGTGAAAACATCAATGACTCAATTAGACCTGTGAGCCGGGTGGGGTCCTCGGAAGAAGGGGGATTGTTATTTTTTCAATTATATAGATCTGAAGAGGAGAAAGGCCAATACTGGTAGGCTTGCATTTCTCCACCATGGTCATCCTCTATCATTGGCCCATAAGGACAGAGGGGAAGTATCACGGGGGCTTCAGGGTTTTTAATCATTCGCTGCCGGCGAGTTCCTTTAGCCGGGCCAGCTTCCTCTAGGGGAGGAGGGTCTATGTGTGCCTCGGGGAAGTCATCTGAAGGGTGCTGGGCTTGCTTAACCTCCTTCAATGGTGGAGAAGCTGAGTCAGCAGCAGGGGAATCACTTAGAGCGTGTTGGGGGTTGGGGAATGGAGGCAGGGGATAAGGAAAGGGAGGAGAGTCCAGCAGAGTCAAATCTTGAGACTCAGGGAGAACAAAGGGTGGAGGAGGAGGTTTGAGTGATAGAATCGTAGGGGGAGGGGTAGGAGCAGAAACAGGGACAAGAAAAGCCTTCACCCAAGGAGGAGGAGATTCACAAAGGTCCTGCCAAGTTAAGATATACGGCTGTTGACCTGGATGGCTATGTGGTCCCGGCTGAAAGACAAAGACAATATCTCTGACTTTTCAAATTAGTGGGGAGTAGAAAGATCCTTCTGGAGGCCATCCAATTCCAAAGGCGGGCCATTCTGAGGCACAGAGAGTCTGCCAGGTCTCGTGTTTTACTGAAAAAGAAAGATTCTGAGCCCTTATATGGACTTCAGTCCAGTGAATGACTCTGTCCTAAAATGAAAGTTACTTGAACAAAGACAGGGACAATAGAAACTGACACAAACACGGAGACACAGTAAACAGTAAACGTGTAACACAAGTTCAGAGGCAAAGATTAAAAACAGACAGTGAATTAAACCTGAGATAAAGAATAGATGCCGGCAAAACCAGACGGGTTGGCAGCAGAATACAGATGAGGGCACCTTGTCCCTCCCAGATGGGGGCACCTCCGTCCCCCCCAGAGTCTCCCAAAGCGTCCCTTGAGGAGACGTGGTCTGTGGCTTCAGGGACACGTCTATCCACCTCCGCCAGGGAGAACTTACGCTCTCCGCTGACAACCACACTCTGACAACCCGAAACCGAAAAACCAGAAGCTCTGAGAGCTTTCGGTCTTCTCTGAGCCAGAAACCAGAAGCTCTGAGAGCTTTCGCTCTTCTCTGAGCCAGAAACCAGAAGCTCTGAGAGCTTTCGCTCTTCTCTGAGCCAGAAACCAGAAGCCAGAAACCAGAAGCCAGATAATCACAAAGGAAAAACAAGGAAGAGAAGAAGAAGGAGATAAGGCGCCTTACTTACCCCCCTAAAGGAGTCTTGTTGAGGTCTCCTTGTCTGGCAATGCGCAGTTCCCGGCCAACGCACCAAATGTAAGGGTACAGCAAAACGTCGGAGTAGAGACCACAAGAGACTCTCTTATGCAACAGCAGAAGGGTGCGTTTATTTGGAGACCAGCATGCTGGGGCTCCCTCTATAGCAAAGAGAGATAGAGCCCTGAGAACCGCTTGAGCAGAGCTTATATACTTTTCTTGGAGAGGGCAGGGAGGGAAGTTCATTGATGGCTCAGGGTGAGTGGGCAGTTTTCCTGCAACCGAGTGAGGGAGTGCATCCTGCAGTTTGGCAGTTGGGGACAGCACATTCTGGGAACAAGATTAGCAAAGAGTTCACAGTTGGGGACAACACATCCTGGGAACAAGATTTCAACAGTGTTTTGTTAAGCATATAGAAAAACAGAGTGACAAGTACCTATTTTATTAACCTTTCAGCTTAAAGTATTTAAATTACAATAGAAAGTCAGTTCTTCAGTTAAGCACAACTAATTTTAAAATCTAAATATAAACAAAATAAAATAAATAAGTCTAGAGTCTTAAAAGAAAAACATTTTTTTTTTGCTTTGGCAATAAATGAAATGTTTTGCTGATTAAACTTAGGGATTCATTTCCTCAGACGAAAAAAAAGTGGGCATGACCAAAACGAGAAAGAATGGTGTGATCATGAAAACCCTTATGCATATCAGGGAAACAATGATTCCTATTTGATCTCAATAGTACAAGCAATGATTAAAATTATTTAATCCAATTTTCATGTTGCCCAGTAAATAGCTTAAAACACACACACACACACACACACACACACACACACACACACACACACACAAACAGTAATTTATTCAGAAAAAGTATCTGAATGATTCCCGGTGCTTGTGGCAATGTGAATTTATTACTGTGAAATACAAGAGCTATCTGGCCTGGCCCAGAGTTGTCCTCATATCCTTCCATGTGGTGTGGGTGCTTGGAGCCGAGGGAAAGATCAGAAGTCATTGTGCAGAACAGTTGGCCTCAGTCAGTGAGTTCCATGTGTTCCCAGTGATGCTGTTCCAAGGACACACTTTGGGGGATGCTGGGCTCTTTCAACTAACATGCAGGGATGCCCTTACCCCTAACTGGTAGGTTTAAAATCTTAACAAATTCACCAGGAAAAAGCCTCCCTCCTGTCTTGGAGATTCAGCACTCAATTTAGCATTTAACATCTCTCTCAGTTCTGTTTTTTTGGGGCCGGGAGTAGGAGGGCAGTTACTGGAGATTGAACTCAGGGACTTGACCACTGAGCCACATCCCCAGCACTATTTTATATTTTATTTAGAGACAGGGTCTCACTGAGTTTCTTGGTGCCTTGTTTTTGCTGAGGCTGTCTTTGAACTCACTATTCTCCTGCCTCAGCCTCCTTAGCTGCTGGGTTACAGGCGTGCACAACTGTGCCAGCTCTTTCAGTTCTTTTTATTTCACCTGTGCTTATTCTAGCATAAAGGGGAAAGGGAAGACAAATTATTACCTCTTACGATATGTCAGAGCCTTCTAGTTATAAAATTCTTCAAAATAAAAAATTCTCTTTTCCATTTAGGATTTTAAAATTTTTTTTCTTGGTAGTGGTTAGTTTCAATTCAAACCAATTTTGTTCCTATACAGGGTCTAATTTAGTCCTAAGTCAGATCTACTAAGAAACCCAAAGAGGATAAGGTCTGATCCCCGTCCTGCTGCGCCCCTCCCCTGACTATGGCAATGGCAAGGCCCTACTGAGGTGGATGGCGCAAGGCATTCATCCTCTGGAGGAGCACAGTATGTTTCTGGGAATGGGCTGATTTGTTTTTGTATTCCTTTAATAAGTATAGTTTTGATTTCTCATAAGATCATTAAGTATAAAGGTAACAACATGACTTTCCCAATTAATGCAACTACTTCTAAAGCATAGATCTGTTTGCTCTAAATGCAATGATTCAGCTGTGGAGTGTAAATTGTTAATGTCTAAAAAAAAACTCCCTGTATTCCTGTCAAGGAAGTTTTTGAGAAATTAAATTAACATCTAGTGAAGGAAAATTAATGTTAAGAAGATAGATTAGTGCTTAGTACTGGGCAACTTGTTCTTGTTCCTGTGTACAATGGTTTGTTCTCTTACTTTTGTTTGATTACAAGTAATAACAAATCAACTACTTGCAGTAACCATGGCACCGGTTCCAGTCAGTAAGTCAAGAAAGAATAGTCAAGGTATAGGCCAATAGTTCGGGACATTTGTAACTATTATTAAAAGTTAACTAAGCAGAAACAGCTCAAAGCAAATCTCGAACTGAAAGTACAAATGCTTGCTTATGCATAAGCCAAGATACATTCTTCTATTCTAATTGTAGCTACGTAATATTTTGTTTTGTTGGAATAATGATTCCTGTTTTTTAACCACAAAGTACTGTAAGCCTGCCAAAATGAAAAGTATATATGATCAACTTCACAAGTAAAGATTGGGATCAACACCTTCACTTTAGTGTCTGTGTTGTTTCTCCACCCCATCTTTTGCCGACTCCTCACCATCCGTTCGTCTCCTGAGACCCCCTGTTGGAGCTGGTCTCCAACAATGTCCTTCAACCAACTTACAATCTAAAGGGAAGATGAACTCAATATGTGCAGGAAACTTGGTAACAATTCTATGTAATCTACAAATTATCATGATTTTCTCTTAGTGTTTGCGTGGGCAGCTCTGGGAATGGAGCACTTAATACTTGTCAAAGCCCCTCATTCCATCTTGAATATGCACTCCTCCAGGTCCTAGTTTGGCCTCTCAATTGTGTTCTAAACACTAGGGCAACACCTTGTGTAAATGTGCACTCAGTAAAGGTTTGAAGAATGAAGAAGGTCTGTCAAGTACATCCATGGAGCAGAGTTTTTAAAAGATTCTTTAAAGACGGTACAGTGTGGGACCTAAAAAATCTAACAAAGACTTGACAGAGGCGAGAGGACATTTCTGTTAAGTGGTTCTGGTGCAGATATCTTGCTGAGAAAAAAAAAAAAAACCTCTGTGGGCATAAGTGAGGCAGCATAGCCCAGCGGCTGCTGAGGAACTCAGTGTCTCCTGTCTCCTAAACATATCCCTTACGTAGACCATTGGCTCAGTTCCCACAGAACAAGCAGCTCTGCATCTTTCTTTCCCAATCAGTCATCTCAAAGTCAGGTGACCGAGAATGAAGTCACTTATGAGTAACCCCAAAATATAATATTTCTAAAGGAGGGGGGTTGTGTATGAAGTAGATTACTCACAAGCTTCAGGGATTTATTACAGTTAATAAATTGCTTGCAACTCCCCTCCCCAAGCATCCATGTGTTGTAAGATAAAGATGCAAACCCCTAGTTAGTGAATGAATACGTTTCTAAACATAACTTCTTCTACAATAATGATTTTTATTTAAACAGATATTTTGGTAGGTCTATTGTTATGCTATATTGTATCATAATGGGAATGTGTCCCTATACTTTCTCCCTAAAAATTATTCCTTTCTGTCCTGCTCATCAAAAGCAGAGGATTAACACTTAGTATTATCTATTGTTTACCATAAGTAATTTTCCACACACATCATCTCACTTAAAGAATTTAGGCATTCCAGGGTTTCTGGTTTTGTTTTGGGTTTTCTTCCAGTACTGGAGGCATCATGCTAAATCCCTCAGGTTTTGTAATAACCTCTGAAGTTATTTCACTCTGGCAATACAAGTAGTATTGTGAAAACTTAGACACACATAGAAAAGGTGCTACGATAGGTCATTACATAAATGCCATCAAAATGGTAATGAAAATATGTACAAAATTCTGTAATATGTTTTTAAGGTGTAGGTATATCCTGATTCTGGGATAGTGTTTTTTGAAAATAGTGATGGTAAATAAACTACTTACCAGAAACTCTCACAGAAAGGCGTAGATTTCTGGTTTTGGTGTGGCCCTTGCTGTGCTCCATACTAGCACCTGGACTGCAAACAAAGCTCTTGGTAAAACTGGCTGTTTGTCTCCATTCACCACAAAACGGACCTGTTATTCTGAAAGTTGACTGTCGCATATCTGTGGCCTCATTAAAGAGTCAAAATTTTCAGATCTCTCACAATTCATTTTCCTGTGATGGACATTTATAGAGGTCTGGGGCTGACCTGTTGAAAATATGCATTGAGCCATTCCTCTGCAGTTGCTCTGGGAGTCCTCAGTGTACAAACACAACTCAAGGGCAATGGCTTGAGTTCAACTGCAACCATGGAGAGCAGTTAATTCGCTGTTGGATTCATTAATGTCTTGGCAATCACCTGTTCCCAGCATGCAGCGAAAAGATAAGCGTCCTCTCTCTTCTGGGATGTGGGTGAGCGAAGTTCAGAGTGAGATTTCTTCTAAGAAGTTGTGGGTGGCTAAAACCTCAAGACTGCCTTTCCTTCCCACTAGGGAGAGAAGGGCTCAGGGTGGGTGTACACTTATTGGGATGGATTTCGCAGGGCATATGAAGTTTTTCCTTCATGTTACATACTTTGCCAGATGGACACATATCAGAAGCCACAATATTAAAAGCATCCCCACTATCTTCAGCTGATCCACTCCTGCTAAGGGCTGAACCCTTACCAAACCCTGTATGAATTCGTGCCCCTTAATTTTATGATCCTGCTCATGACCTGGTGAAACAATTTTTTGCTATGGAGTTAAAAGTAGTTGACAAAAAGCGTCATCAAACAGCTCTTTCGGGCACAGATGGAGAAAAGACAACAAGCTTGAAAGTCTTGTAGTATTTTACTGCACAAAAATAAAAATAAAAGTATTAGATAATGAGGTAAGTCTCTAAAACTTAAAATTTCCCATAATACAATGGGGTTTTCCTCATGCTTAGGAGAGACACATTAACAGTACTCCTAAAAGATCTTAGAATGATTAGCCATCAGGGAAAGGCAAAGCTAAAGCACATTTGATGAAGCACTTCACACTTTCCAGGGTCATCACAATAAAAGGAATGATAATGAAGTGTTGTTAAGGGAGTGAGGAAATCAGAAGCTTTATTCACCACTCTTAATAATAAGGTAAGCTGGTTCCACTGGTCTGAAAATGATCTGGAACTTCTTCAGAAAGTTAAATATGGAGTTAACGATCCACCTCTTCCACTCCTACTTACAAACTCAAGATAAGTAAAAAAGTTGTCCACCAATGATTTGTACATAAATGTTCATATAATGTTCATATTATATATAATGTTCATATTATATATATGAATCTTATTCATATTAGTCATAAAGTGAAAATGACAAGGCAGGTCTGTATTCTAGCTACTCAAGAAGCTGAGGCAGGAGGATCACAAATTTAGGGACAACCTGGGCAAATTTACAAGACCCTGTCTCAAAACACAATTTTTAAAAGGATTGGGCTTTGGCTTAGTTGTAGAACATTGTTTAGTGTGCAGGAGGCTCCGGGTTCAATCTGCAGTACGACACCCACACAGACACAAAGTAAAAATTACTATCCAGTGGGAAATGAACAAAAAAATGTGGCATTTCCATAAGATGGAAATCAGTCACAATAAAGAGGAATAAACTAAAATACTTATACAAGCTACAATATAACTGAAAATTCCAAACATCCTAAGTGAAAGGAGTCAGATAAAAATGCGTATATGGTATTACTTCATTAAAAATATCCACAGAAACTCGAGTGTATACATGGGTCTTTCCACATGTGAAGGAGAAACACAGAAATCCTGTTTATTTAAAACTTAGAGTCAAGATCCATTAGGAAAATGCAAGTCAAAGTCACATCGAACATAGCACTTCACATTCACTAGTGTTGGCTAGAGCTGCAATATTGGAAGAAAGGAGATTGACTGTTTTGGGTATAGGCTTTTTTTTGGAGAAATAAGTAATAAAAATATTCTGAAATACCTGTGGATAAGAGAACACAGGTGAGGTCACAATGTGTCACATACTTAGCACAGTGTGCTTCTCATGGTTGGAGGGGCACCACAGTGGTTATGAGACACTGTGTACGGACAGAGCGCTCTTGTAATTGCTTCTGAAGTGTTCACATATTTCTACAACTAAGACATTTCCTAGAATGAAACCATCATGTAGTTCTAATCTCACTATACAGTCTGTCTCCCAGCAAGATTTTACAAAGTTCCTTCTGTCCCTAGTGTTTCTACTGTTTTGACAGGTAGGGGTGCTATATTTTGTTAAATGCTTTTTCTGCATCTATTGAGATGATCAATAAACTTACATCTCTCTTAAATAAACTTAATCTCTCCCCTTTGGCTAAACATTCAGATCATCTCCAGTCCTATAAATATTTTAATGAACATTTTCCTACATAAACATATGTGACCATTTCGAATTATCTCTTCAGAATAAAATTTAAATCTGACATAAAAGAATTTGTTGTGCAGTTTCTATTTAAAGCTAGCTCATGGGAGAAATTATATTAAGTGACATAAGCCAGACACATAAAGAGAAATAGCAGTTTATCACTTCTTTTTGGAAGCTAAAATGTTGATCTCAGAGAAGTAGGGAATAGAGCAGTGGTTATTGGAGCCTGGGAGACAATCACAAAAATCATATTGAGTATGATTTCTTAAAGACTCATGTGAAGGACTGCCTGAACCATGCCCTCTGAGTGTGGTCTTTAAAAAAAAATAAGAGTAGGCTTCTAACAAGGTCCTCAGAAAATCTCTCTTCTCTCCTCAGTGGGCAGCAGGAGGTCCATGGGTCTGGCTGCCTAGGAGCTAGCTGCGGTGTGCAAATGGGCAAAACCAGGACGGCTGGAGAATCTCAATAATCACTAGTAGACCGCATTCTAGGTGAGGGCAGGCTGGAAACAGGCCATCAAGAAGGAAATGGCTTGAGCTCTGAGAATGACAGAATCTGTGGTTTTAGGAAACGGTTGTGGATCCAATCCACTCAAAACACCTACTCTCTGGGTAAGTCCACGGTTGCCACAGTTACCTCAGACCTGACCAGAACAACCCAGAGGGGGAGATGCACTCTGGCCTCCTGGCTTGGAGGTTTGGTCTGGGGCCAGCTGACCCATTGCTTCCTACCTGAGATGAGGTGGGACACAGAGGTGGAAGGAAACAAGGGGGGAAGCGTCCCTAGCTCATGGCAGCCACAAGGTTGGGGCGGGAGAGGGGAAGGGAGGAGACATTTGCAGGAAACAAGATGTGATTTCGGAGGGCATGTTCCCAGCCACAATCCACCTCACAGTCTAATCATTTCACCTCTGAACACTGCTACTGTGGCTGACCCTGAGCTTTTGGTGGGCGAATACCTTATTTTTAAGCCATAATAGTCCCTACAGTCTATGGGCTTTTGTTAGAATACCTTCATGTAGTCTGGGAGAGTAATTGGGTGCCAAAACAAGATTAAAAGAAAATATCTGGTAACTGAAGATGTGACATTTGGAGCTTGGGGAAAAGCTCTGAAGAGGAGCCCTGGGTGGAGCACTTTAAAGTCCTGGTGACGAGGACACAAGAGGGCACCTGGTCTGTGGGGTAGCTGAGTGGCAGTGGGATCACTCATTAAAACATAAAACAAATGAGAAAGAGCATGTCTGGGGAGAGAAAAAGTGGGAAGGAGGTTGGGCCTGGAGTCTGGGTACCTGCGGGGTCTCCCCGAGGAGATTCCAGGAGGCAGTGGGACAGGTTCCCAGGAGATAGGCCTGGGAGTCATGGCTTAGAGTGACTGTGGAAGTCACAGGTGCTCATAAAGCCAAAAAAGAGCAGGTTGAGAAGAGAGGGCCTGATGGACGGTGTGGAAAAGAAGGTGTCCAGAAGAAGGCTCACCAACTATCAGCAATCATGCTGCACCACAGTGTCAAAGCTCTGCTCTCTGTACCAGGCCTTCTGCACCCCAGTCTAAAACCTCTGCTCCCTATAACAGTCCTTCTGCACCCCAGTCTCCAACCTATGCTCCCTGCAACCATCTTTCTCCACCTCAGTCTCCAAGTTCTACTCTCTGAAACACTCCTTTTGCAACCCAGTCTCGAAAATCTGCTCTCTGCAACACTCCTTCTGCACCTCTGTCTGAAAACTCTGCTATCTGCAACAATCATTCTGGACCCCAGTCTCCAACCTCTGCTCTCTGTAACACTCCTTCTGCACCTCAGTCTCCAAACTCGGCTTTCTATAATATCCTTCTGCACACCAGTCTCCACTCTGTGATATCTGTAACAGGCCTTCTGCACCCCAGTCTCCAACCTCTGCTACCTGCAATAATCTTTCTGCACTCCAGTCTCCAAGTTCTGCTCTCTGAAAGAGTCCTTCTGCACCCCACTCTCGAGCATCTGCTCTCTGCAACAGTCCTTCTGCACCTAATTCTGAAATCTCTGCTCTCTGCAACAATCATTCTGCAAAACAGTCTCCAAACTCTGCTCTCTGTAACAGTCCTTCTGCACCTCAGTCTCCAAATTCTGCTCTCTATTATATTCTTCTGCAACCCAGTCTATAAACTGTGCTATCTGTAACAGTCCTTCTGCACCCCAGTCTCCAACATCTGCTCTCTGTAACAGGCTTTCAGCATTCCAGTCTCCAACCTCTGCTCTCTGTAACAGGAGTTCTTCCTCACATTCTCCAACCTCTTGTCTCTGAAATGACCATTCTGCACCTCAGTCTCCAAACTCTGCTATCTGCAACAGTCCTTCTGGAATCAGTCTCCAACGTCTGCTCTCTCCAAGATCCTTCTGAACCCCAGTCTCCAAACTCTGCTCTCTGTAACAGTCCCTCTACACCCCAGTATCCAACCTCTGCTCTCTGAAACAAACCTTCTGCACCACAGTCTCAAAACTCTGCTCTCTGCAACGGTTCTTCTGCACCCCAGTCTCCAAACTCTGTTCTCTGTAACAGTCCTTCTGCACCCCAGTCTGCAACCTCTGCTCTCTGTAACAGTCCTTTTATACTGCAGTCTCCAAACTCTCCTTTGTGTATCATTCATTCTGAAACCCCGGTCTCCAAACTCTGCTCTCGGTAGCTATCCTTCTGCACTTCCGTCTCCAACCTCTGCTGTCTGCAACAGTGCTTCTACACCGCAGTCTCAAATCTATGCTCTCTGCAACATTTCTTCTGCACCCCAGTCTCCAACCTGTGCTCTCTGTAACTGTCTTTCTGAACCCCAGTCTCCAACCTCTGCTCTCTGTAAGTGCTTCTGCACCTCAGTCTTCAACCTCTGCTCTCTGCAACGATACTTCTGCAACCCAAGCATCAATCTCTGGTCTCTGGAACAGTCCTTCTGCACCTCAGTCTCTAAACTCTGCTCTCTGTAACAATCTTTCTGCAACTCAGTATCCAACGTCTGCTCTCTTTATCAGTTCTTCTGCACCTCAGTATTCAACCTCTGCTCTCTGTACGGATCATTCTGAACCTCAGTCTCCAACCAATGCTCTCTGTAACAGGCCTTCTTCACCGCAGTCTCCAACCTCTGCTCTCTGTAACAGTTCTTCTGCACACCAGTCTTCAAGCTCTACTCTCTGTAACAGTCCTTCTGCACCCGAATCAAACCTCTGCACTCTTTAACAATCCTTCTGAACACCAGTCTAAAAACTCTGCTCATTTAACAGTTTTTCTGAACAAGAATCTCCAAACTCTGCTTTCTGTGACACTCCTTATGCACCCGAGTCTCCATCCTCTGCTCTCTGTAAGAATCATTTTGCACCCCAGTCTCTAACCTCTGCTCTCTGTAAAAGTCTTTCTGCACCTCAGTCTCCAACCTCTGATCTCTGTAACGATCCTTCTGCACCTCAGTCTCCAACCTCTGCTCTCTGGAATATTCCTTCTGCACCTTAGTCTCCAATATCTGCTCTCTGCAATGATCCTTCTTCTCCCAAGGCTCCATCCTCTGCTCTCTGCTATGGTCCTTCTGGACCCCAGTCTCCAAACTCTGCTCTCTGTAACAGTTTTTCTGTACCGCAGTCTAAAACCTCTTCTCTCTGTAACGGTCCTTCTGCACCCTAATTGCCAAACTCTTCTTTCTGTAATAGTCCTTCTGCACCTCAACTCCAACTTATGCTCTCTGTAGCAGTCCTTCTGCACCTCAGTCTGAAATCTCTGCTCTCTGCAACGATCCTTCTGTACCCCAGTCTCCGAACTGTGCTATCAGTGACAGTCCTTCTGCATCCCAGTCTCCAACCTCTGCTCTCTGTAACAGGCCTTCTGCACCCCAGTTTTCAACCTCTTTCTCTGCAACGATCATTCTGCACCTCAGTTTCCAACCTCTACTCTCTGCAACAGTCTTTCTTCACCCCAGTTTCTAACCTCTGCTCTCTGTAAGATCGTTCTGCACCTCAGTCTCAAACCTCTGCTCTCTGTAAAAGTCTATATGCACCCCAGTATCCAAACTCTGCTCTCTGTAACAATCGTCTGCACCTAAATCTCCAACCTCAGCTCTCTTTATCGGTTCTTCTGTACCCCATTCTCCAAACTCTGTTCTCTGCAACAGTCCTTCTGCACCCAAGGCTCCAACCTCTGCTTTCTGTATCAGTTCTTCTGTACCCCAGTCTCCAACCTCTGCTCTCTGTAACAGTCCTTCTGCACCTCAGTCTACAAACTCTGCTCTCTGTAACAGTCCTTCTGCACCCTAGTCTCAAACCTCTACTCTCTACAACATTTCTTCTTCACCCCAGTCTCCAACCTGTGCTCTCTGTAACTGTCCTTTTGCATCAAAGTCTCCAACCTCTGCTCTCTGTAAGTATCGTTATCCACCACAGTCTGGAAACTCTGCTCTCCTCAACGATCATTCTGCACTCCAGTCTCCAACCTCTTCTCTCCGCAACGATCTTTCTGCACCTCAGTTTCCAACCTCTACTCTCTGCAACAGTCTTTCTGAACCCCAGTCTCTAAACTCTGCTCTCTGTAACAGTCCTTCTGCACCCCAGTCTTCAACTCTTCTCTCTGCAAGGATCTTCTGCACCTCAATCTTCAACCTCTGCTCTCTGCAACAGTCCTTCTGCACCCCAGTCTCCAGACTCTGCTCTCTGTGAGATCGTTTTGAATCCCTTTCTCCAACCTCTACTCTCTCTAACAGTCCTTCTGCACCCCAGTATCCAACGTCTGCTCTCTGTAAAAGTTTTTTTACACCTTACTCTCCAACCTTTGCTCTCTGTAGTGGTCCTTCTGTACCCCAGTCTCCAACCTCTGCTCTCTCTAACAATCTTCTGCACCTTAGTCTCAAATGTCTACTCTCTGTAACAGATCTTCTGAACCCTAGTCTCAAACATCTGCTCTCTACAATGGTCCTTCTGCACCAAAGTCTCCAAACTCTGCTCTCTAATAGTCCTTCTGTACCGCAGTCTCCAACTACTTCTCTCTATAACAGTCCTTCTGCACCTCAATTGCCAACCTCTTCTTTCTGTAACAGTCCTTCTGCACCTCAGATTCAAACCTCTTCTCTCTGTAACAGTCCTTCTAAGCCTCAGTCTAAACCTTTTCTCTCGGCAACGATCCTTCTGCACCTCAGTCTCCAACCTCTGCTCTGTGTAACTGTCCTGCTGCACCCCAGTCTTCAACCTCTGCTCTCTGCAGCGATCCTTCTGCACTTCATTCTCCAACATCTGCTCTCTGCAACGATCCTTCTGCACCCTGTCTCCTTCTCGTCTCTCTGTATAATCCTTTTGCACCCCTGTCTCCAACATCTCCTCTCTCTAAAAGTCTTTCTGCACTCAGTCTCAAATCTCTTCTCTCAGAAATGATCTTTCTGCACCTCAGTATCCAACCTATGCTCTCCTTAATAGTCCTTCTGGACACCAGTCTCCAAACTCTGCTCTCTGTAACAGTCCTACTGCACCCTCAGACTCCAAACTCTGCTCTGTGTAACAGTCTTTCTAAGCCTCAGTCTGAAACCTCTGCTCTTTGCAACGATCCTTCTGCACCCCCAGTCTCCAATCTGTGCTATCTGTAACAATCGTTCTGCATTCCAGGCTCCAAAATCTGCTCTCTGTAACAGTTCTTCCTGTACCGCAGTCTCCAACCTCTGCTCTCTGCAACTGTCCTTCTGCACCCCCAGTTTCCAACCTCTGTTCTCTGCAACAGTACTTAGCACTCAGGGCCCAAAATCTGTTCTCTGTAACAGTTCTTCTGCTGTGTGTAATAGTCCTTCTGCATCCCAGTCTCCAAACTCTACTTTCCATATGAGTTATTCTGCTCCCCAGTTTCAAACCTCTGCTCTCTGTAACAGGCTTTCTGAACCTAAGTCTCCAACCTCTGCTCTCTGCAACAGTCCTTCTGCACCAAGTCTGCAAACTCTGCTCTCTGTAACAGGCCTTCTGCACCCCGGTCTCCAATCTCTGCTCTCTGTAACAGGCCTTTTGCACCCTAGTCTCCAAACTCTTCTCTCTGCAGCGATCCTTCTTAACCTCAGTCTCCAAACTCGGCTCTCTGCAACAGTCTTTCTGCACCCCAGTCTCCAACCTCTGCTCTATGTAACAGTCCTACTGCACCCCAGTCACCAATCTCTGCTCTCTGCAGCAGTTCTTCTGCACCCCACTTACCAAACTCTGCTTTGTGTAACGATCCTACTGCACCTTAGTTTCCAAACTCTGCTCTCTACAACAATCCTTCTGCACCCCAGTTTCCAACCTCTGCTCTCTGTATCAGTCCTTCCCACCCAAGTCTCCTAAATGTGTTCTCTGCAACATTTCTTCTGCGCCAGTCTCCAACCTGTGCTTTCTGTTACAGTCCTTCTGCAGCCTAGTCTCCAACATCTTCTCTCTGCAACGATCCTTCTCCTACCCATTCTCCAAACTCTGCTCTCTGTAAAGGACCTTTTGTATCGCAGTCTCCAACCTCTTCTCATTGTAACGGTTCATCTGCTCCCCAATTTCCAACCTCTGCTTTCTGTAACAGTTTTTCTGCACCCCAGTCTCCAAACTCTTCTCTCGGCAATGATCCTTCTGTACCTCAGTCTCCATCCTCTGCTCTCTGTAAAAGTTCTTCGACACCTCAGTCTCCATCCTTTGCTCTCTGTAATGGTCCTTCTGAACCCCAGTTTCTAATCTATGCTCTCTGTACCAATCCATCTGAACCTCTGTCTCCAACTTCTGCTTTCTGTAACAGTCCTTCTGTACCGCAGTCTCCAACCTCTTCTCTCTATAACAGTACTTCTGCACCCCAATTGCCAACCTCTGCTTTCTGAAACAGTTATTCTGCACCTGAGACTCCAACCTCTGCACTCTGTAACAGTCCTTCTAAGCCTCAGTCTGAACCTCTGCTCTCTGCAGCAATCCTTCTAAACCCCAGTCTCCAAACTGTGATATCTGTAACAATCCTTCTGCACCCCAGTCTCAAACATCTGCCCTCTGTAACAGGTCTTCTGCAACTCAGTCTACAAAGTCTGCTATCTGTAACAGGCCTTCTGCACCCCAGTCTCCAAACTCTTCTCTTTGCAACGATTCTTCTGCACCTCAGTCTCAAACCTCTGCTCTCTGCAACAGTACTTCTGCCCCCAAGTCTCAAACATCTGCTCTCTGTAAGATCTTTCTGCACCCCGTTCTTTTAACTTTGCTCTCTGTAACAGTCATTCTGCACCTCAGTCTCAAACCTCATCTCTCTGCAACGGTCCTGCTGCATCCCAGTATCCAACATCTGTTCTCTGCAGCAGTCCTTCTCCACCCCAGGCTACAAAATCTGCTCTCTGTAAAAGTCCTTCTGCACCCCATTCTCCAAACTTTACTTTCCGTATCAGTTATTCTGCACCCCAGCCTAAAACCTATGCTCTGTAACAGTTCTTCAGCACCCCAGTCTCCAACCTCTGTTCTGTGCAAAAGTTCTTCTACACACCAGTCTCCAACATCTGCTCTCTGCAACGATCCGTCTGCATCCCAGTCTCCAACGTCTGCTCTCTGCAACAGTCCTTCTACACAACAGTCTCCAACTACTGCTCTCTCCTACAGTCCTTCTGCACCCCAGTCTCCAACCTCTGCTCTCTTTAACATTTCTTCTGCACCCCAGTCCCAACCTGTGCTCTCTGTAACTATCCTACTGCACCCAGATCTCCAAACTCTGCTCTCTGTAGCGATCCTTCTACACCTAAGTCTCCAACCTCTGCTCTCTGCAAGGATGCTTCTGCAACCAAGTCTTTAACGTCTGTTCTCTGAAACAGTTCTTCTGACCCCAGTCTCCAGCCTTTGCTCTCTGTAACATCCTTCTGCACTCCAGTTTTCAAACTCTGCTCTAGGTGACATTCCTTCTGCACCCCACTCTCCACCCTCTGCTCTTGGTAACAGTACTTATGTATCGCAGTCTTTATTCTCCGCTCACTGCAACATTTCTTCTGCACCCCAGTCTCCAAACTGTGCTCTCTGTAACTGTCTTTCTGACCCTAGTCTCGAACCTCTGCTCTCTGTAACGATCCTTCTGCACCTCAGTTTCCAACCTCTGCTCTCTGCACTCTGTAACAGTCCTTCTACACCTAGTCTCCAAACTCTTCTCTCTGTACCAATCATGCTGCACCTCAGTCTCCAACCTCTGCTCTCTGTAACAGGCTTACTGCACCCCAGTCTCCAACATCTGCTCTCTGTAACAGTTTTTCTGCAAGCCAATCTCGAATCTCTGCTCTCTGTAACAGTCTTTCTGCACCCCAGTCTCCAACCTCTTTTCTCTGCAACGATCTTTCTGAACCTCAGTCTCCAACCTCTGCTCACTACAACAGTCCTTCTGCACCCCAGTCTCCAGACTCTTCTCTCTGTAAGATCCTTTTGCATTTCTTTCTCCAACCCTTTTTCTCTGTAACAGTCCTTCTGCACCCCAGTATCCAACCTCTGCTCTCTGTAATGGTCCTTCTGTACCACAGTCTCCAACCTCTGCTCTCTGTATCAATCCTTCTGCACCTCAGTCTCTAACGCCTGCTCTCTGTAACAGTCCTTCTGCACGCTAGTCTCCAAAATCTACTCTCTACAATGGTCCTTCCGCCCCAAAGTCTCCAAAATCTGCTCTTTCAAACAGTCCTTCTGTACCGCAGTCTTCAACCTCTTCTCTCTATAAAGGTCCTTCTGCACTGCAATTGCCAAACTCTGCTTTCTGTAACAGTCCTTTTGCACCTCAGATTCCAACCTCTGCTCTCTGTAACAGTCATTCTAAGCCTCAGTCTGAAACCTCTGCTGTCTGCAACAATCCTTCTTCACCCCAGTCTCCAAACTGTGCTATCTGAAACAATCTTTATGCACCCCAGTCTCCAACCTCTGCTCTCTGTAACAGGTCTTCTGCACCCCAATCTCCAAACTCTACTCTCCGTAACAGGCCATCTGCACCCCAGTCTCAAACCTCTTCTCTCTGCAACGATCCTTCTGAACCTCACTCTCCAACCTCTGCTCTCTGCAACAGTCCTTCTAAACCACAGTCTTCAACCTGTGCTCTCTGCAATGATCCTTCTGCAGTCTAGTCTCCAACAACTGCTCTCTGCAACAGTCGTTCTGCACCCCAGTCTCCAACCTATTCTCTCTGCTACAGTACTTAGAACCCCAGTCTCCAACCTCTGCTCTCTGCAACATTTCTTCTGAACCCAAGTCTCCAAACTGTGCTCTCTGTAACTGTCCTGCTGCACCTAGGTCTCCAAACTCTGCTCTCTGTAGCGATCCTTCTGCACCTCATTCTCAAACCTCTGCTCTCTGCAACGATCCTTCTGCACCTCAGTCTCCATCCTCTGCTCTCTGTAAGAATCCTTTTGCACCCCAGTCTCCAAATTCTCCTCTCTGTAAACGTTCTTCTGCACTTAAGTCTCCAAGTTCTGCAGTCTGTAACTGTTCTTCTGCACCCCACTCTCAAAACTCTGCAAACAGAAATGATCTTTCTGCACCTCAGTCTCCAACCTCTGCTCTCTTTAATAGTTCTTCTGCACCCAGTCTCCACCATCTGCTCTCTGCAACGATCCGTCTTCTCCCCAGACTCCAACCTCTGCTCTCTGCAGTGGTCCTTCTACATCCCAGTTTCCAAAATCTGCTCTCTGTAACAGTCCTTCTGCACCTCAGTCTCCAAACTCTGCTTTCTGAAACAGTCCTTCTAGACCCCTGTCTCCAACCTCTGCTCTCAGTAACAGTTCTTCTGAATCCCAATCTTCAAACTCTGATCTCTGTAACACTCCTTTTGCACCCCACTCTCCACCCTCTACTCTCTGCAAAAGTCCTTCTGCACCTCAGTCTCCAACCTCTGCTCTCTGTAAGATCCTTCTGCAACCCATTCTCCAAACGCTGCTCTCTGTAACAGTCTTATGCAACCCAGTCTCCAAACTCTGCTCTCTGTAACACGCCTTCTGCACCCCAGTCTTAAAACTCTGCTCACTGTAACAGGCCTTCTGCACTCCAGTCTCCAAACTGTGCTCTCTGCAATGATCCTTCTGCATCCCAGTCTCCAAATTCTGCTCTTTGTAAAAGTCCTTCTCTACCCCAGCATCCAACATCTGCTCTCTGAAACAGTCCTTCTCTACCTCAGTCTGAAAACTCAGCTCTCTGCAAAAATCCTTCTGCATCTGAGTTTCCAAACTTTGCTCTCTGTAACAGTCCTTCTGAACCTCAGTCTACAAAATGCTCTCTGTAAGATCCTTCTGAAACCCAGTCTCGAAATTGTGCTACCTTTAACAGTCCTTCTGAACCCCAGTCTCCAACTTCTGTTCTCTGCAACAGTCCTTCTGACCCCAGTCTCCAGCCTCTGCTCTCTGTAATATCCTTCTGCACCCAAGTTTTCAAACTCTACTCTAGGTGACATTTCTTTTGCGCCTCACTCTCCACCCTCTGCTCTTTGTAACAGTACTTATGTACCGCAGTCTTCATTCTCTGCTCACTGCAACATTTCTTTTGCACCCCAGTCTCCAAACTCTGCTCTCTGTAATAGGCCTTCTGCAACCCAGTCTCAAACCTCTTCTCTCTGCAACGATCCTTCTGAACCTCACTCTCTAACCTCTGCTCTCTGCAACAGTCCTTCTAAACTGCAGTCTCCAAACTCTGCTCTCTGCAATGATCCTTCTGCATTCTAGTCTCCAACAACTACTCTCTGCCACAGTCCTTCTGCACCCCAGTCTCCAACCTCTTCTCTTTTTAACGGTCCATCTGCTCCCCAATTGCCAACCTCTGCTTTCTGAAACTATCCTTCTGCACCCCAGTGTCCAAACTCTTTTCTCTGCAACGATCTTTCTACACCTCAGTCTCCAAACTCTGCTCTCTGTAAAAGTCCTTCTGCACCTCAGTCTCAATCCTTTGCTCTCTGTAATTGTTCTTCTGCACCCAAGTCTCCAATCTCTGCTCTCTGTAACAACCCTTCTGCATCTCAGTCTCAAACATCTGCTCTCTGCAAAGGTCTTTCTGCACCCCGTCTACAAACTCTGCTCTGTAACATTCCTTCTGTACGGCAGTCTTTAAGCTCTTCTCACTATAACGGTCCTTCTACACCCCAATTTCCAACCTCTGCTCTCTGTAACAGTTCTTCTAAGCCTCAGTCTGAAACATCTGCTCTCTTCAACAATCCTTCTAAACAACAGTCTCCAAACTTTGCTATTTGTAACAATCCTTCTGCACCCCAGTCTCCAACATCTGCTCTCTAACAGGTTTTCTGCAACCCAGTCTCAAACCTCTGCTCTCTGTATCAGGCCTTCTGCACCCCAGTCTCCAACCTCTGCTCTCTGCAAAAGTGCTTCTACACCCCAGTCTCCAACCTCTGCTCTCTGCAACGATCCTTCTGTATCCCAGTCTCCAACGTCTGCTCTCTGTAAGATCCTTCTGCACCCCGTTCTCCAAACTTTGCTCTCTGTAACAGTCATTCTGCACCTCAGTCTCCAACCTTATCTTTCTGCAACAGCCCTTGTGCACCCCAGAATACAACCTCTGTTATCTGCAGCTGTCCTTCTGCACCCCAGGCAACAAACTCTGCTGTCTGTAACAGTCCTTCTGCACCCCAGTTTCCAAACTCTACTTTCCGTATCAGTTATTTTGCACCCCAGTCTCCAACCTCTGCTCTCTGCAACATTTTTTCTGCACCAAAGTCTCTAACCTGGGCTCTCTGAAACTATCCTACTGCACCCCGGTCTCCAAACTCTGCTCTCTGTAGCGATCCTTGTGAACCTCACTCTCCAACTTCTGCTCTCTGCAACAATCTTTCTGCATCCCAGTCTCCCACATCTGCTCTCTGCAACGGTCCTTCTGCACCCCAGTCTCCAAACTCTGCTGTCTGCAACAGTCCTTCTGCACCCTAGTCTTCAAGCACAGCTCTCTGTAACAGTCCTCCTGCACATCAGTGTCCAACCTCTGCTCTCTGTAACCATCCTTCTGCACCTCATGTCCAAACTCTGCTCTCTGTAACAGGCCTTCTGCACCACAGTCTCCAACCTCTGCTTTCTGTAACAGTTCTACTGAACCCCAGTCTCCATCGTCTGCTCTCGGTAAGAATCCTTTGACACCCTTGTCTCCAACCTCTCCTCTCTGTAAAAGTCATTCTGCACCTAAGTATCCAAACTCTGCAATCTGTAATGGTCCTTCTGCACCCCAGTCTCCATCCTCTGCTCTCTGTATAAGTCCTTCTACACCCAAGTCTCCAAACTCTGCTCTCTGCAAGATTTCTTCTGCATCCCAGTCTCTAACTTGTGCTCTCTGTGACATTCCTTCTGCACCCCAGTCTCCAAGCTCTACTCTCTGTAACAGTCCTTCTGTACTGCAGTCTCCTAACTCTGCTCTCTGCAACAGTCATTCTGAACCCCAGTCTCCAACGTCTGCACTCTGCAACAGTCTTTCTGCACCTCAGTCTCAAACTTCTGCTCTCTGTAAAAGGCTTTCTGCACCCCAGTCTCCAACAGCCTTTCTCTGTATCAGTTCTTCTGCACCCCAATCTCCAAACTCTTCGCTCTGCAACACTCCTTCTGCACCCCAGTCTCCATCGTCTGCTCTCTTAAAGAATCATTCTGCACCTCAGTCTCCAACCTCTGCTCTCTGCAACAGTCCTTCTGAACCTCAGTCTCCAAACTCTGCTCTCTGTAAGATCCTTCTGCACTTCAGTCTCCAAACTCTGCTCTCTGTAACAGTCCTTCTCCACCCCAGTATCCAACTTCTGCTCTCTGTAACAAACCTTCTGCACCTCAGTCTCAAAACTCTGCTCTCTGCAAAGTTTCTTCTGCACCCCAGTCTTTAAACTCTGCTCTCTGCAACACTCTTTCTGCACCCCAGTCTCCATTGTCTGCTCTCTGTAAGATCCTTCTGCACCCCAGTCTCCAAACTCTGCTCTCTGCAACAGTCCTTTTCCACCCCAGTATCCAAACTCTGCTCTCTGTAACAGTCCTTCTATACCTCAGTCTCCAAACTCTGCTCTTTGTAATGGTCCTTCCGCTCCCCAGTCTCCAAATTTTACATTGTGTATCAGTCGTTCTGCAACCCAGTCTCCAATCTCTGCTCTCTGTAACAGTCCTTCTGCACCTCAGTCTCTAACCTCTGTTCTCTGTAACAGTCCTTCTTCACCCCAGTCTCAAATCTATGCTCTCTGCAACATTTCTTCTGCACCCCAGTATCCCACCTATGCACTCTGTAACTGTCCTTCGGCACCCCAGTCTCCAACCTCTGCTTTCTAAAAGATCCTTCTGCACCTCAGTCTCCAACCTCTACTCTCTGCAATGATACTTCTGCACCCCAGTCTTTGAACTCTGCTCTCTGTAACAGTCCTTCTGCACCTCAGTCTTTAACCTCTGCTCTCTGTAAAAATCTTTCTGCAACTCAATCTCCAAACTCTGCTCTCTGTAACAGTCCTTCTGCACCTCAGTATCCAACCTCTGCTCTCTGTAATGATTCTTCTGCACCTCAGTCTCCAACCAATGCTCTCTGTAACAGGTCTTCTTCACTGCAGTCTCAAACCTCTGCTCTCTGTAACAGTTTTTCTTCACCCCAGCCTTCAAGCTCTACTCTCTATTACAGTCCTGCTGCACCCGAATCAAACCTCTGCACCCTGTTACAATCCTTCTGAACCCTAGTTTCAAAACTCTGCTCTGCTTAACAGTTCTTCTGAACCAGAATCTCCAAACTCTGCTCTCTGTAACACTCCTTATGAAACCCAGTCTCCATCCTCTGCTCTCTGTAAGAATCTTTCTGCACCCCAGTCTCCAACCTCTGCACTCTGTAACAGTCCTTCTGCACCCCAGTCTCCAACATCTGCTATCTGCAATGATCCATCTTCCCTTCAGGATCCAACCTCTGCTCTCTGCAATGGTCCTTCTGCACCCCAGTCTCCAACCTCTGCTCTCTGTAAAAGTCCTTATGCACCTCAGACTCCAACCTCTGCTCTCTGTAACGATCCTTCTGAACCTCAGTATCCAACCTCTGCTCTCTGTAACAGTCCTTCTGCACCCCAGTCTCCAACATCTGCTATCTGCAATGATCCATCTTCTCTTCAGAATCCAACCTCTGCTCTCTGCAATGGTCCTTCTGCAACCCAGTCTCCAAACTCTGCTTTCTGTAACAGTCCTTCTATACCGCAGTCTCCAAACTCTTCTCTCTTTATCAGTCCTTCTGCACCCCAATTGCCAAACTCTTCTTTCTATAATAGTGCTTCTGCACCTCAGACTCCAACTTATGCTCTCTGTAACAGTCCATCTGCACCTCAGTCTGAAACCTCTGCTCTCTTCAACGATCCTTCTGTACCCCAGTCTCTGAACTGTGCTATCTGTAACAGTCCATCTGCACCCTAGTCTCCAACTTCTGCTCTCTGTAAAACGCCTTCTGCACTCCATTTTCTAAATTCTGCTCTCTGTTACAGTGCTTCTGTACCTCAGTCTACAACCTCTGCTCTCTGTAAGATACTTCTGCAACTCAGTCTCCAACCTCTGCTCTCTGTAACAGTCCATTTGCACCCCAGTATTTAACCTATACGCTCTGTAACAATCTTAGGCATCTAAATCTCCAACTTCAGCTCTCTGCATCGGTCCTTCTGAACCCCAGTCTCCAAAATCTGTTCTCTGCAACAGTCCTTCTGCACCACAGTCTCCAAAGTCTGCTTTCTGTATCAGTTATTCTGTATCCCCTTCTCCAGCCTCTGCTCTCTGTATCAGTCCTCTGCACCCGAGTCTCCAAACTCTGTTCTCTGTAACAATCCTTCTGCACCCAAGTCTCCCACTTCTGCTCTATTTGCAGTTCTTCTGCACCACAATCTCCAACCTCTGCTCTCTGTAACGGAACTTCTGCAACCCAGTCTCAAACATCTGCTCTCTGCAACGATCCTTCTTCTACCAATTCTCCAAACTCTGCTCTTTTTAACAGTCCTTTTGTATCGCAGTCTCCAACTACTTCTCTTTGTAATGGCCCTTTTGCTCACCAATTGCCAACCTCTGGTTTCTGTAACAGTCGTTCTACACCTCAGTCTTCAACCTCTGCTCTCTGCAACAGTCCTTCTGCACCCCATTCTCCAACCTCTGCTCTCTGCAACAGTCCTTTGCACCCCAGTCTCCGACATCTGCTCTCTGCAACAGTCATTCTAACTCCAGTCCAAACTCTGCTCTCTCCAAGGATCCTTCTTGACCCCAGGCTACAACGTGTGCTCTCTGAAACAGTCCTTATAAACCACAGTCTCCAAACTCTTCTCTCTGTAGCATTTTTCTGCACGCCAGTTTCAAAAATCTGCTCTCTCTAACATTCCTTCTCCACCGCAGTCTGTAACCTCTGCTTTCTTTCAGGGTCCTGCGGCACCCCAGTCTCCAACCTGTGCTCTCGGAAACAGTCCTATACCGCAGTCTCCAAACTCTGCTCTTCTAAACGGTCCTTATGCATCCCAATTTCCAAACACTGCTTCCTGTAAATGTCCTTCTGCACATGAGTCTCCAAACTCTGCTCTCTGTAACAGTCCTTCTACACCTCAGATTCCAACCTATGCTCTCTGTAACAGTCCTTCTGCACCAAAGTCTTCAACCACTGCTCTCTGTAACAATCCTTCTAAACCCCTGTCTGCAACCTCTGCTCTCTGTAATATCCTTCTGAAACCCAGTCTCCAAACTCTGCTCTCTGTAAAAGTGCTTCTGCACACCGGTCTCCAACCTCTGCTCTCATCAAAGATCCTTCCTCACCAAAGTCTCCAACCTCTGCACTCTGCAACAATCCTTCTGTACCCAGTCTCCAACATCTGTTCTCTACAACAGTCCTTCTGCACCTCAGTCTGAAAACTGCTCATTGTAACAACCCTTCTTCACCCCAGTCTTTAACCTCTGCTCTCTGCAACAGTCCTTCTGCATCCCAGTCTTCAATATCTGCTCTCTGCAACAGTCCTTCTGTGACTCAGTCTGAAATCTGTGCTCTCTGCAATGATCCTTCTGTACCTCAGTCTCCTTACTCTGCTCCTTGTAAGACCCTTCTGCAACCCAGTCTCCAGACTCTGCTCTTGGCAACAGTGCTTCTGCACCCTAGTCTCGAACCTCTGCTCTCTGTAAGATCCTTATGCACTCCAGTCTCCAACCTCTACTTTCTGTAACAATCCTTCTGCACCCCAGTCTCCAACATCTGCTCTCTGCAACAGTTCTTCTTCACCTCAGTCTGAAAATTCTGCTCCATGCAACGACCGTTCTGCATCCCAGTCTCCTACCTCTACTTTCTGTAACAGTCTTTCTGCACCTCAGTATCCCAACTCTGCTCTCTTTAACATCCATCTGTAACCCAGTCTCCAAACTCTGCTGTCTGCAATGATTCTTCTTCACCCCAGTCTCCAACATCTGCTCTCTGCAACAGTCCTTTTGCACCCCAGTCTCCAAACTCGCCTATCTGTAACAGTCCTTCTGCATCTCAGTCTCCAACCTCTGCTCTCTGCAACAGTCCTTCTGCACCCCAGTCTAAAACATCTGCTCTCTGCAACAGTCCTTCTGCACCCCAGTCTCCAAATTCTGCTATCTGCAATGCTCTTTCTAGACCCCAGTCTCCAACATCTGCTCTCTTCAACAGTCCTTCTGCAGCACAGTCTCAAACCTCTGCTTTTTTTAAGATTCTTGTGCACTCCAGATTCCATACTCTGCACTCTGTAACATTCCTTCTCCACCCCAGTCTCCAAACTCTGTCCTCTGCAACAGTCCTTCTGCTCCCCAGTCTCCGACATCTGGTCCTTCTGTACCGCAGTCTCAAACCTCTACTCTCTGTAACAGTCCTTCTGCACTTCAGTCTCCAACCTCTGCTCTCTGTAGCATCATTCTAAAACCCAGTCTCCAAACTCGACTCTCTGTAACAATCCTTCTGCACAGCAGTCTCAAACCTCTGCTTTCTAAAACGATCCTTCTTAACTCCAAGCTCCAATGTCTGCTCTCTGCAACAGTCCTTCTGCACCCCAGTCTCCAATATGTTCTCTCTGCAACAGTCATTCTGCATTTCAGTGGGAAATCTCTGCTGTATGCAACGAACCTTCTGCACCTCAGTCTCCCAACTCTTCTCTCTGTAAGACCCTTTTGCAACACAGTCTTTAAACTCTGCACTCGGTAATCGTTCTTCTGCACAACAGTCTCCAACCTCTGCTCTCTGCAACAGGACTTCTGAAACCCAGTCTCCAAGCACTGCTCTCTGTAAAAGGCCTTCTGCACCCAAGTCTCCAAACACTTCTCTCTGCAAGGATTCTTCTTCACACCAGTCTCCAACCTCTGCTCTCTGTAACAGTCCTTCTGCACCCCAGTCTCCAACCTCTGCACTCTGTAACAGTTTTTCTGCACCTCATTCTCCAACCTCTGCTCTCTGGAACAGTCTTTCTGAACCCCACTCTCCAACCTCTGCTCTGTGCAACAGTCCGTCTGCACCCCAGTCTCCAACATCTGCTCTCTGCTTCATTCCTTCTACACCCAAGTCTCCAACTCTGCTTTCTGCTACAATCTTTCTGAAACCAAGTCTCCAACGTCTGCTCTCTGCAAAAGTCTTTCTGGACCACAGTCTCCAAGCTCTGCTCTCTGTAACAATCCTTCTGCACCCCTGTCTGCAACCTCTGCTTTCTGTAAGATCCTTCTGCAACCCAGTTTCAAACTCTGCTCTCTGTAACAGTGCTTCTCCCAACCGGTCTCCAAACTCTGCTCTCTGCAACGATCCTTCTTCACCAAAGTCTCCAACCTCTGCTCTCTGCAACAGTCCGTCTACACCCCAGTCTCCAATATCTGCTCTCTGCAACAGTCCTTTTGCACCTCACTCTTAAATGTCTACTCACTGCAAGGACCCTTCTGCACCACAGTCTCCTACTTCTGCTGTCTGTAACAGTCCTTCTGCACCTCATTCTCCCAAGTCTGCTCTTTGTAAGATCCTTCTACAACCCAGTCTTTAAACTCTGCACTCTTTAACAGTCCTTCTGCACATCAGTCTCCAAACTCTGCGCTCTGTAACATGACTTCTGCCACGCAGTCTCCAAACTCTGCTCTCCGTAACAGGCCTTCTGCACCCCAGTCTCCAACCTCTTCTCTCTGCAACAATTCTTCTCCATCCCAGTTTCCAGAATCTGCTCTCTGCAAAAGTCTTTTTGGACCCCAATCTCAAAACTCTTCTCTCTGAAAGATCCATTTGAACCCCAGGCTCCAAACTCTGCTCTTTGTAACAGTCCTCTGCACCCCAGTCTCCAAACATTGCTTTCTGTAACAGTACTTCTGCACCTCAGTCTCCAACCTCTGCTCTGTGTAAGTCCTTCTGCACCCCAGTCTCTAAAATCTGCTCTCTGCCACAGTCCTTCTGCACCCCAGTCTCCAACATATGCTCTCTGGAACAGTCCTTCTGCACCCCAGTATCAAAACTGTGCTCTCTGCAACGATCCTTCTGAACCCCAGTCTCCAACGTCTGCTCTCTGCAACAGTCCTTCTGCAACACAGTCTCCAACCTCTTCTCTTTGTAAGATCCTTCTGCACTCTAGTTTCCAAACTCTGCTCTCTGTAACATTCCTTCTCCACCGGAGTCTCAAGCCTGTGTCTTCTGCAAGAGTCCTGCTGCTCTCCAGTCTCCGACCTCTGCTTTCTGTGTCAGTCGTTCGCAACCCCAGTTTCCAACCTCTCTTCTTTGTATCTATTTTTCTGCACCTCAGTATACAACCTTTGCTCTATGTAAGAGTCCTTCTGCACCCCAGTCTCCAACCTCTTATCTCGGTAACAGTCTTATACCACTGTCTCCAAACTCTGCTCTCTGCAACGGTCCTTCTGCATCCCAATTTCCAAACTCTGCTTTTTATAACAGTCCTTCTGCACCCCAGTCTCCAACCTCTACTCTCTGCAACAGTCCTTCTGCACTCCAGTCTCCATCCTCTGCTCTCTGCAACAGTCCTTCTGCACCCAGTCTCCAAACTCTGCTCTCTGCAAAGATAATGCCGGACCCAAGTCTCCAACCTCTATTCTCTGCAACAGTCCTTCTGCACCACAGTCTCTAACCTCTGCTCTCAGTAAGATCTTTCTGCACTCCAGTTTACAAAATCTGCTCTCTCAAACATTTCATTCTCCATCGCAGTCTCCAACCTCTGCTTTCTGCAAGGGTGGGCACCCCAGTCTCCAACCTCTGTCCTCTGTAACAGTTCTTCTGTACCGCAGTCTCAAACCTTTGCTCTCCGGAATGGTCCTTCTGCACCCCAGTCTCCAAAATCTGCTTTCTTTATCAGTCATTGTGAACCCCAGTCTCAAAAGTCTGCTCTCTGTATCTATTTTTCTGCACCTCAGTCTCCAACCTGTGCTCTCTGTAACATTCCATCTGCTCCCCAGTCTCCAACCTCTGCACTCAAATTTCCAAACTCTGCTCTCTGTAAAAGTTCTTCTTAAACTCAGTCTCCAACCTCTTCTCTCTATAACAATCCTTCTGCACCTCAGTCTCCAAACACTGCTCTCTGTAACACTCCACCTGCAACTCAGTCTCCAACCTCTCCTCTTTGTAAGATCCTTCTGCAACCTAGTCTCCAAATACTGCTCTTTATAACAGTTCTTCTTCACCCCAATCTCCAACTTCTGCTCTATCTAAGTGTCCTTCTGCACCAAAGTCTCAAAACTCTGCTCTCTGCAACAGTCCTTCTGCACCCCAGTCTCCAAACGTTGTTCTCTGCAACAGTCTTTCGGCAACCCAGTCTCCAACCTTTGTTCTCTGCAACAGTTTTTATGCACCCCAGTCTCAAAACTCTGCTCTCTGTAACAGTCCTTCTGCACCCCAGTCTCCAAACTCTGCTCTCTGTAACAATCCTTCTGCACCTTAGTCTCCAACCTCTGCTCTATGTAACAGGACTTATGCACCTCAGGTTCCAATCCTTGCTCTCTGCAACAGTCCTTCTGCACTCCAGTCTTCAACCTCTGCTCTCTGCAACAGTCCTTCTGCACCCCAGTGTCCAAACTCTGCTATCTGCAACTGTCCTTCTGCACCACAGTCTCCAAACTCTGCTCTCTGTACGATCCTTCTGCACTCCAGTTTCCAAACTCTGCTCTCTGTAAAATTCCTTCTCCACTCCAGAATTCATCCTCTGCTTTCAGGAAGTGTCCTGCGGCACCCCAATCTTTAATGTCTGTCCTCTGCAACAGTCCTTCTACTCCCGAGGTTCCAAAATTTGCTCTCTGTAACAGTTTTTTTGTACCGCAGTCTCCAACCTCTGCTCTCCGTGACGTTCCTTCTGCACCCCAGTCTCCAAACTCTGCTTTTTATATCAGTCCTTCTGAACCCGAGTCTCAAACCTGTGCTCTCCGTATCTATCCTTCTGAACCTCAGTCTCTAACCTGTGCTCACTGTAACATTCCTTCTACACCCCAGTCTCCAACCTCGGCTCTCTGTAACAGTTTTTCTATACCGCAATCTTCAAACACCCCAATTTCCAACCTCTTCTTTCTGTAACAGTCCAACTGCACCTCCGTCTCCAAATTCTGCTCTCTGTAAATCCTTCTGCAACCCTGTATTTAACCTCTGCTCTCTGTAACTGTCTTTCTCCTGTCTCCAAACTCTGCTCTCTGTAACACGACTTCTGCACCTCAGTCTCCAACCTATAGTCTCTGCAACAGTCCTTCTGCACCCCAGTCTCCAATCTCTGCTCTCTACAACAGTCTTTCTCCACCTCAGTCTCCAACCTCTGCTCTCTGCAACAGTCATTATGCACCCCAGTCTCCAACATCTGTTTTCTGCAACAGTTATTCTTCACCTCAGTCTCCAAACTCCGCTCTCGGAAACAGTCCTTCTGCTCCCCAGTCTCCAACATATGCTCTCTGTAACAGTCCTTCTCCACACCAGTCTCAAAACTCTGCTCTCTGTAGAAGTCCTTCTGTACTGCTGTCTCCAACCTTTGCTCTCTGTAACTGTCATTGTGCACACCAGTCTCCAAACTGTGCTTTATGTATCAGTCCTTCTGCACCCTAGTCTCCAACCTCTGATCTCTTTTACAGTCCTTCTACACCTCAGTCTCAAACCTCTGCTCTCTGCAACAGTTTTTCTGCACCTCAGTCTCCAACCTCTGCTTTCTTTAACAGGCCTTCTTCACCCCATCCCCAACCTCTTCTCTCTGTAATGATTTTTCTCCACCCCGTCTCAAAACTCTGCTCTCTGTAACAGTCCTTCAGCACCCCAGTCTCCAAACTCTGCTCTCTGTAAGGGTCCTTCTCCACCCGTCTCCAACCTCTGCTTTCTATATCAGTCCTTCTGCACCACAGTCTCCGACCTCTTCTATCTCCAACACTCCTTCTACACCACAGTCTCAAACCTGTACTCTCTGCAAAATTTTTTCTGCACCCCAGTCTCCAACCTGTGCTCTCTTTAACAGTCCTTCTGCACCCCAGTCTCCAACCTCTGCTCTCTGTAACAATCCATCTGCAACACAGTCTCCACCTCTGCTCTCTGCAACGAACCTTCCTTACCTCAGTCTCCAAACTCTGTGCTCTCTAACAGTCCTGCCCCACCTCAATCTCCAAACTCTGCACTCGGTAAGATCCTTGTAAAACCCAGTCTGCAAACTCTGATTTCTAAATCAGTCCTTCTGCACCGAAGTCTCTAACCTCTGCCCTCTCCAATGATCCTTCTGCACCCCAGTCTCCATCCTCTGCTGTCTGTAACAGTCTTTCTGTACCACAGTCTCCAACGTCTTCTCTCTGCAACAGTCCCCCTGCACCCCAGTCTCCAAACTCTACTCTCTGTGAGATCCTTCTGCACCTCAGTTTCCAAACTCTGCTCTCTGTAACATTCCTTCTCCACCCCAGTCTCCCACCTCTGCTTTTTTCAATGATCCTTCTTCACCCCAGTCTCCAACATCTGTTCTCTGCTACAGTCCATCTGAACCCAAGTCTCCAAACTCTGTTATCTGCAACAGTCATTCTGCACCCCATTCTCCAACCTCTGCTCGCTGCAACAGTCCTTCTCCACCACAGTGTCCACCATCTGCTCTCTGCCACAGTCCTTCGGTACACTAGTCTCCAATCTCCACTCTCTGTAACAGTCCTTATGTACTGCAGTCTCCAACCTCTGCTCTCTATAATGGTCCTTATGCATCCCAGTTTCCAAAGTCTCCTTTATGTATCAGTCATTTCTCATCCCAGTCTCATAACTCTACTATCTGAAACAGTCCTTCTGCACATCAGTCTCCAAACTCTGCTCTCTGCAACAGTCTTTCATCATCTCAGTACCCAACCTCTGCTCTCTGCAACAGTCCTTTTAGACCCCAGTCTCCAACATCTACTCTCTGCAACAGTCCTTCTACACTTTTGTCTCTAAACTCTACTGTCTGTAACTGTCCTTCTGCACCTCAGTCTCCAACCTCTGCTCTCTGTAAGAGTCCTTCTGCATTCCAGCCTCCAACATCTTCTCACTGCAACCGTCCTTCTGCAACCCAGTCTTTAACGTCTGCACTCTCAACAGTCCTTCTGCACCTCAGTCTGAAAACTCTGCTCTCTGCAAGTATCCTTCTGCACCCCAGTTTCCAACCTCTGTTCTCTGTAACAGTCCACCTGCTCCCCAGTCTCCAAACTCTGCTCTTTGTAACAGGCCTCCTGCACCCCAGTCTACAAACTCAGATCTATGTAATAGGCCTTGAGAACCCAAGTATCCAACCTATTCTCTCTGTAACGATCCTTCTACACCCCAGTCTCCAACATATGAACTCTGCAACAGTCCTTCTGCACCTCAGTCTGAAAACTATGTTCTTTGCAACGATTCTTCTGCAACCCTGTCTCCAAACCCTGTTTTCTGGAACAGTCCTTCTGCACCCCAGTCTCCAAACTCTGCTCTCTGTAATGGTGCTTCTGCACCTCAGTCTACAAACTCTGCTCTCTGCAACAGTCCTTCTGCCATCAAGTCTCAAACATGTGCTCTCTGCAACAGTTCTTCTGCACCAAATCTCCAACCTCTGCCTCTGTAACATTCCTACTGTAACCCAGTCTCCAAACTCTGCTTCCTGAAACAGTCCTTCTGCACCCCAATCTCCAACCTGTGCTCTCCGCAACAGTCCTTCTACACCCCAGTGTCCAGCCTCTGCTCTCTGCAACAGTCCCTCTGCAACCCAGTCTCCAAACTCTGCTCTCTGTAACAATCCTTCTGCACCTCAGTCTTCAACCTCTGCTCTCTGCAATGGTCCTTCTGCACCTCAGTCTCCAAAAACTAGTCTCAGTAAATGTACTTCGGAATCCCTTCTCCAAACTCTGCTGTTCGTAATAGGCCTTCTGCACCCCAGTCTCCAACATGTGCTCTCTGCAAAAGTCCTTCTGCACCTCAGTCTGAAAACACTGTTCTCTACAACGATCCTTCTGCACCCCAGTCTCCAACCTCTGCTCTGTGTAATGATCCCTGTGCAACCCAGTATCTAATATCTTCTCTATGCAACAGTCCTTCTGCACCCCTGTCTCCAACCTCTGCTTTCTGCAACAGTTTTTCTACCCCTCAGTCTGAAAACGCTGTTCTCTGCAATAATCATTCTGCTCCCCAGTCTCCAAACTCTGCTCTCTGTAACACTCCTGTTGCACCTCAGTCTGGAAACTCTACTCTCTGTAAGATCCTTCTGCAACCCTGTATCCAAACTCTGCTCTATGTAACAGTCCTTCTGCACCCGAGTCTCCAACTTCTGCTCTTTGCAAGAGTCCTTCTAAAACCCAGTCTCCAAATTCTGCTTTCTGCAACAGTCCTTCTGCACCCCAGTCTCCAAATCTGTTCTCTTTAACAATTTTTCTTCACCTCAGTTACCAAACTCTGATCTCTGCAATGGTTCTTCTGCACCACAGTCTCCAACCTCTGCTCTCTGTAACAATCCCTCTGCACCCCAGTCTCAAATATCTGCTCCCTGCAACAGTCTTTCTGCACATCTGTCTGACAACTCTGCTCTTTGCAATGATCATTTTGCACCCAAGTCTTCAAACTCTGCTTTATGTAACAGTCTTTCGGCACCTCAGTCTCCAAACTCTGCTCGCTGTAATATTCCTACTGCTCCCCAGTCTCAAACCTCTGCTCTCTGAAACAGTCCTTCTGCTCCACAGTCTCCAAATTCTGCTCTCTGTAAGAGTCCTTCTGTCCCGCAGTCTCCAACCTTTTCTCTCTGTAATGGTTCCTCTGCACTCCAGTCTCCAAACTCTGATCTCTGTAACAAGCCTTTTTCACCCCAGTCTCCAACCTCTGCTGTCTGCAACGATCCTTTTGCACCCCAGTCTCCAACCTCTATTCTCTGCAAAAGTATTTCTGTACTCCAGTCTCCAACATCTGCTCTCAGCAACAGTCCTTCTGAACCTAAGTCTGAAAACTGTGCTCTCTGCAACGATCCTTATGCACCCCAGTCTCAAATCTCTGCTTTTTGTAACAGTCCTACTGCACCTCAATCTCCAAAATCTACTCTCTGTAACAGTGCTTCAGAACCCCAGCCTCCAAACTCTTATCTCTGTAAGATCCTTCTGCACCTAAGTTTCCAAATCTGCTCTCTGTTACATTCCTTATCTTCCCCAGACTCAAAACTCTGCTCTCTGTAACAGTCCTTCTGTACCTCAGTCACCAACCTCTGCTCTCTGTAACGGTCTTTCTTCACCCCAGTCTTCAACCTCTCCTTTCTGTATCATTCCTTCTGCACCACAGTTTCCAACCTCTGCTCCCTGCAACTTTCGTTCTGCACTTCAGTCTCTATCCTCTGCTCTCTGCAACAGTTCTTATGCACCCCAGTCTCCAACCTCTGCTCTCTGCAATAGTTCGTCTGCACCCCAGTATCCAAGGTCTGCACTCCGAAACAGTCCTTCTCCCCACCAGTCTTCAACCTCTCCTCTCTGTAACAGTCCTCCTGTAGTGCAGTCTCCAAAATCTGCACTCTGTACGGGTTCTTCTGCTTCCCAGTCTTCAACCTCTGCTTTCTGTCAGTCCTTCTGCAACAAAGTCTCAAACCTCTGTATCTGCAATAATACTTCTAGACCGCAGTCTCAAAACTCTACTATCTGCAACACTCCTTCTGCAACCCACGCTCCAACCTCTGCTCTCTGTTACAATCCTTCTGCACCTCAGTCTCAAAACTCTGCTCTCTACACCGGTGCTTCTGCACCTAAGTCTCTAAACTCTACTCTCTGTAACAGTCGTTCTGCAGCTCAGTCTTTAACATCTGCTCTCTCTAAGATCCTTCTGCAACCCAGTCTGCAAACTCTGCTCTCTGTAACAGTCCTTCTGCACCCCTTCTCCAACCTCTGTTCTCTGTAACATTCCTTTTGGATGCTGGTGTCAAAACTCTGCTCGCTACAACGATACTTCTGAACCCCAGTCTTCATCCTTTGCTCTCTAGAACATTCCTTCTGCACCCCAGTCTCCAATATCTGCTCTCTGCTACAGTCCGTCTGCACCTCAGTCTGAAAACTCTGTTCTCTGCAATGATCCTTCTGCACCCCAGTCTCCAACCTCTGTTCTTTTTAACAGTCCTGCTGTACCACAGTCTCTAAGCTCTGCTCTCCGTAAGATCCTTCTGCAACCCTGTCTTAAACTCTGCTGTGTGTAACAGTCCTTCTGCACCCCAGTCTCCAAACTCTGCTCTATGTAGCAGGCCTTTTGCACCCCATTCTCCAACCTCTCTCTCTCCTTCTGCACCCGAGTCTCCAAACTCTGCTTTCTGTATCAGTCCATCTGCACCCCAATCTCCAACCTCTGCTCTCTGTAACAGTACTTCTGCATCTCAGTCTACAAACTCTGCTCTCTGCAACACTCCTTCTGCAACCCAGTCTCCAAAATCTGCTCTCCGCAACAATCCTTCTGCAACAAAATCTCCAACCTCTGCCTCTTTAACAGTCCTACTGCAACACAGTCTTCAACCTGTACTCTCTGCAATAGTCCTTCTTCACCCAAATCTCAAACCTGTGCTCTCCGCAACAGTCCTGCTACACCCCGTGTCCAGCCTCTGCTCTCTGCAGAAGTCCCTCTGAGACAAAGTCTCCAACGTCTGCTCTCTGTAACAATCCTTCTGCACCTGAGTCTCCAACCTCTGCTCTCTGCAATGGTCCTTCTGCACCTCGGGCTCTACTCTCTGTAAAAGTACTTCTGCACCCCTTCTCCAAACTCTGCTCTTCATCACAGGCCTTCTGCACCCCAGTTTCCGACCTCTGTTCTCTGTGACGATCCTTCTGCACTCCAGTCTCCAAACTCTGCACTCTTTACCAGTTCTTCAGCACCCCAGTCTCCAAACTCTGCTCTCTGTAACAGTCTTTCTGCACCTCAGTCCCCAACCTTGCTCTCTGCAACAGTCCTTCTGCACCCCAGTCTCCAACCTCTGCTCTCTGCAACAGTCCTTCTGCACCCCAGTCTCCAACATGTGCTCTCTGCAAAAGTCCTTCTGCACCTCAGTTTGAAAACTCTGTTCTCTGCAATGATCCTTCTGCACCCTAGTCACCAACCTCTGCTCTCTGGAACAGTCCTGCTGCACCTCGGTCTACAACCTGTGCTCTCTGTATGATCCTTGTGCAACCTTGTCTAAAAACTCTGCTCTCTGTAACAGTTCTTATGCACCCTAGTCTCTGACCTCTGCTCTCTGTAACAGTTCTTATGCACCCTAGTCTCTGACCTCTGCTCTCTGTAACAGGCCTTTTGCACCCCAATCTCCAACCTGTACTCTCTGTAACAGTTCTTTTGCACCTCAGTCTCCAACCTCTGCTCTCTGCAACAGTCCTTTTGCACCTCAGTCTACAATCTCTGCTCTAAGCAATGATTCATCTGCACCTCAGTATCCAAACTCTACTCTCTGCAACAGTCCTTCTTCTCCCCAGTCTCTAACCTCTGCTGTCTTCTACGATCCTTCTTCACCCCAGTCTGCAACGTCTGCTCTCTGCAACAAACCTTCTGCACCCCAGTCTCCAACCTCTGCTCTCTGTAACGATCCTTCTGCACCCCAGTCTCGAACATCTGCTCTATGCAACAGTCCTTCTGCACCCCTGTCTGCAACATCTGCTATATGTAATATCCTTCTGCACCACAGTTTCAAAACTCTGCTTCCAGTAACATTTCCTCTTTACCCCAGTCTCCAACCTCTGCTTTCTGCAACGGTACTGCTGCACATAGTCTCCAACCTCAGTTCTCAGTAACAGTCCTTCTTCTCCCCATCTCCAACCTCTTCTCTATAACAGTCCTTCTGCACCTCAGTCTCCAACCTCTGCTCTCTGTATCAGTACTTTTGCAACGCAGTCTCCAACCTCTGCTCTCTGTAACATTCCCGCTGCACCTCAGTCTCCAAACTCTGCTCTCTGCGACAGTTATTCTGTACCCCAGTCTCCCAACTCTTCTCTCTGCAACAGTTCTTCTGCACCCCAGTCTCCAATATCTGCACTCTGAAATAGTCCTTCTCAACCCCAGTCTCCAACCTCTGCTCTTTGTAAAAGGCCTCCTGTACTGCAGTCTTTGAAGTCTGCTCTCTGTAATTTTCCTTCTTCACCACAGTCTTCAACCTCTTCTTTCTCTATCAGTCCTTCTCCACCCCAGTCTCAAACCAGTGATCTCTGTAACAGTCCTTCTGCATCTCAGTCTCCAAACTCTGCTCTCTGCAACGTTTCTTCTGCACCCAAGTCTCCAAACTCTGTTGCCTCCAACAGTCCTTCTACACCACAGTCTCCAACCTCTGCTATCTGCAACAGTCCTTCTGCACCCAAGTCTCCAAAATCTGCTCTCTGTAACAATCCTTCTGCACCTCAGTCTCCAACATCTACTCTCTGTAACAGCCGTTCTGCACCTTAGTCTCCAACCTCTTCTCTGTGTAAGATCTTTAGGCAACCAGGCTCCAAACTCTTCCATCTGTAACAGTCTTTCTGCACCCATTCTCCAAACCTTTCTCTCTGTAACAAATATTCTGCACCCCAGTCTCCAACCTCTGTTCTCTGTACCAGTCCTTCTGCACGCAAGTCTCAAACCTCTGCTCTCTACAACGATCTTTCTTCACCCCAGTCCCCAATGTCTGCTCTTTGCAACAGTCTTCTGCACTCAAGTCTCCAACAACTGTTCTCTGCAACAGTCCTTCTGCACCTCAGTCTGAAAATTCTGTACTCTGAAATGATCCTTCTGCACTCCAGTTTTTAAACACTGCTCTCTGTAACAGTCTTTCTGCTTCCGAGTCTCCAACCTCTGCTCTCTGTAACAGGACCTCCGCAAGTCAGTCTCCAATGTCTGCTCTCTGCAACAGTCCTTCTGCACCCCAGTCTCTAACCTCTGCTCTCTGCAACAGTCCTTCTGCAACCCAGTCTCCAACCTCTTCTCTCTACAACAGTTCTTCTGCACCCTACTTACCAACATCTACTCTCTGCAACAGTCTTTCTTCACCCCAGTCTCCAACATCTGCTCTCTGCAACAGTTCTTCTGCACCTCAGTCTGAAAACTCTTCTCTCTGCAACGACACTTCTGCACCCCAGTCTCCTACCTCTCCTCTCTGTAACAGTCCTTCTACACCTCAGTCTCCCAACTCTGCTATATGTAAGATCCTTCTGACACCCAGTCTTTGAACTTTGCACTCTGTAAAAGTCCTTTTACACCCCAGTCTCCAAACTCTGCTCTCTGTAACAGTCCTTCTGAACCCCAGTCTCCAACCTCTGCTCTGTGTAACAATTTTCTGCACCCCAGTTTCTAAAATCTGCTCTCTGCAACAGTCCTTCTGCACCCCAGTCTCCAACCTCTGCTCTCTGCAATGATCCTACTGCACCCCAGTCTCCAACCTCTGATCTCTACAACAGTCCTTCTGCATCTCAGTCTCCAACTTCAGCTCTCTCTGACATGCTTCTTCACCCCTGTCTCCAAGCTCTGATCCTTTCAACCATCCTTTTGCACACCAGTCTCCAACCTCTACTCTATGTAACAGGACTTCTGCACCTCAGTCTCCAATCACTGCTCTCTGCAACAGTCCTTCTGCACCACAGTCTCCAAACTCTAGTCTCTGTAATATCCTTCTGCACTCCAGATTTTAAACTCTGTTCTCTGTAACATTCCTTCTCTTCCCCAGTCTTTCTCCTCTACGTTGTGCAAGTGTCCTGCGGCACCCCAGTCTCCAACCTCTGTCCTCTGCCACAGTCTTTCTGCTTCCAGTCTCTAACATCTGCTCTCTGTAACAGTCCTTCTGTTCCACAGTCTCCAACCACTGCTCTCCGTAAAGGGCCTTTTGCACCCCAGTCTTCAAATACTGCTTTCTGTATCATTCCTTCTGAACCTCAGTCTCAAACCTCTGCTCTTGGTATCTATCCTTCTGCACCTCAATCTCAAACCTGTGCTCTCTGTATCATTCCTACTGCACCCCAGTCTCAAACCTCTGCTCTCTGTAACAGTTTTTCTATACCGTAGTCTCCAAACTCTGGTCTCTGTAACGGTCCTTCTGCACCCCAATTTCCAACCTCTACTTTCTGTAACAGTCCTTCTGCACATCAGTCTGATACCTCTGCTCTCTAAAAGATCCTTCTGCACCCCAGTTTCAAAGCATTGCTCTATGTAACAGTCCACCTGCACCTCAATCTCCACCCTCTCCTCTCTATAACAGGCCTTCTGCACGCCAGTCTCCAAAGTCTTCTCTCTGTAGCAGGCCTTCTGCACCCCAGTCTTCAAAATCTGCTCTCTGCACCGATCCTTCTGCACCCCAATCTCCAAACTCTGCTCTCTGCAATGATTCTAGTGCACCCCAGTCTCCAACCTCTGATCTCTGCAACAGTCCTTCTGCACCACAGTCTCCAAATTCTGCTCTCTGTAAGATCCTCCTGCACCCCTATATCCAACCTCTGCTCTCTGTGACAGTCCTTCTGCATCCAAGTCTCCAAACTCGGCTCTCTGTAGCAGGACTTCCACACATCAGTCTCTAAACTCTGCTCTCTGCAACAGTCCTTATGCAGCATATTCTCCAACCTCTGCTCTCTACAACAGTCCTTCTGCACCCTAGTTAGAAACATCTGCTCTCTGCAACAGTCCTTCTGTACCCCAGTCTCCAACATCTGTTCTCTGCAACAGTTCTTCTGCATCTCAGTCTGAAAGCTCTGCTCTCTGCAACGACCCTTCTGCACCCCAGTCTCCTACCTCTGCTATTTTTAACAGTCCTTCTTCTCCTCAGTCTCCCAACTCTGATCTCTGTAAGATCCTTCTGTAACCTAGTCTTTAAACTTTGCACTCTGTAACAGTCCTTCTGCACAACAGTCTCCAACCTCTGCTCTCTGTAACAGGCCTTCTGCACCCCAGTCTCCAACCTCTTCACTCTTCAACGATTTTTCTCCACCCCAGTCTCCAACATCTCCTCTCTGCAACAGTCCTTTTGCACCCCAGTCTCCAAACTCTGCTCTGTGTAAGATCCATCTGAACCCCAGTCTTCAACCTCTGCTCTCTGTAACAGTTTTTCTATACCATAGTCTCCAAACTCTGGTCTCTGTAATAATCCTTATGCACCCCAATTTTCAACCTCTACTTTCTGTAACAGTCCTTCTGTACATCAGTCTAATACCTCTGCTCTCTAGGAGATCCTTCTGCACCCCAGTTTCAAAACATTGCTCTATGTAACAGTCCACGTGCAACTCAATCTCCACCCTCTCCTCTCTATAACAGGCCTTCTGCACGCCAGTCTCCAAAGTCTTCTCTCTGTAGCAGGCCTTCTGCACCCCAGTCTCCAAAATCTGCTCTCTGCAACGATCCTTCTGCACCCTAGTCTCCAACCTCTTCTCTCTGCAATGATTCTAGTGCACCCTAGTCTCCAACCTCTGAACTCTGCTACAGTCATTCTGCACCACAGTCTCCAAATTCTGCTCTCTGTAAGATCCTCTGCACCCCTGTATCCAACCTCTGCTCTCTGTAACAGTCCTTCTGCATCCAAGTCTCCAAACTCGGCTCTCTGTAGCTGGACTTCCACACATCAGTCTCTAAACTCTGCTCTCTGCAACAGTTCTTATGCAGCATATTCTCCAACCTCTGCTCTCTACAAGAGTTCTTCTGCACCCTAGTTACCAACATATGCTCTCTGCAACAGTCCTTCTGAACCCCAGTCTCCAACATTTGCTCTCTGCAACAGTTCTTCTGCATCTCAGTCTGAAAGCTCTGCTCTCTGCAACGACCCTTCTGCACCCCAATCTCCTACCTCTGCTCTCTGTAACAGTCCTTCTTCTCCTCAGTCTCCCAACTCTGCTCTCTGTAGAATCCTTCTGCAACCCAGTCTTTAAACTTTGCACTCTGTAACAGTCCTTCTGCAAAACAGTCTCCAACCTCTGCTCTCTGTAACAGGCCTTCTGCACCCCACTCTCAAACCTCTTCTCTCTGCAACCATTTTTCTCCACCCCAGTCTCCAAAATCTGCTCTCTGAAACAGTCCCTTTACACGCCAGGCTCCAAACTCTGTTCTGTGTAAGATCCATCTGAACCCCAGTCTTCAACCTCTGCTCTCTGTAACAGGCCTTCTGCACCCCAGTCTCCAAACTCTGATCTCTGTAACAGTCCTTCTGCACCTCAGTCTCCAACCTCTGCTCTATGTAATAGTCCTTCTGCACCCCAGCCTCTAAAATCTGCTCTCCGCAACAGTCCTTCTGCATCCCAGTCTCCAACATCTGCTCTCTGCAGCAGTCTTTCTGAATCCCAGTCTCCAAACTCTGCTCTTTGCAATGATCCTTCTGGACCCCTGTCTATAACGTCTTCTCTCTGCAACAGTCCTTCTGCACCACAGTCTCCAACCTCTGATCTATTTAAGATCCTTCTGCACTCCAGTTTCCAAACTCTGATCTCTGTAACATTCCTTCTCCACCCCAGTCTCCAACCTCTTTTCTCCGCAACAGTTTTCTCCTCCCCAGACTCAGAGATCTGCTCTCTGTAACAGTCCTTCTGTACCGCAGTCTTCAAATTCTGCTCTTTGTAACAGTCCATCTTCACTCCAGTCTCCAACCTATGCTTTCTGTAACAGTCTGTCTGATCCCCAGTATCCAACCTCTGTTCCCTGTATCTATCCTTCTGCACCTCAGTATCCAACCTGTGCCCTATGCAAGAGTTCTTCTGCACCCCAGTCTCCAACCTCTGCTCTTGGTAACAGTCCTATACCGCAGTCTCCAAACTCTGTTCTCTGTAATGGTCCTTCTGCACCCCAAATTCCAAACTTTGTTTCCTGTGACAATCCTTCTGCACCTGAGTCTCCAAACACTCCTCTCTGTAACAGTCCTTCTACACCTCAGTCTCCAACCTCTGCTCTCTGTAACAGTCTTTCTGAACCTCAATCTGAAACCTCTGCTCTCTGAACGATACTTCTGGACCCCAGTCTCCAACGACTGCTCTCTGTAACAGTCCACCTGCACCTTAGTCTCCAACCTCGGCTCTCTGTAAGATCTTTCAGGAACCCAGTCTCCAAACTCTGCTTTCTATATCAGTCCTTCTGAACCTCAGTCTCAAAACTCTGCTCTCTGTATCTATCCTTCTGCACCTCAGTCTCCAACCTATGCTCTCTGTAACAGTGTTTCTATACCGCAGTCTCCAAACTCTTGTCTCAGTAACGGTTCTTCTGCACCCGAATTTCCTACATCTGCTTTCTGTAACAGTCCTTCTGCACCTTAGTCTCCAAACTCTGCTCCCTGTGACAGACTTTCTACACCTCAGTCTCTAACCTCTGCTCTCTGTAACAGTCCTTCTGCACCTCAGTCTGACACCTCTGCTCTCTGCACGATCCTTCTGCACTGCAGTCTCCAAACACTGCTCTCTGTAACAGTCCACCTGCACCTCAGTCTCCAAACTCTGGTGTCAGTAAGATTCTTCAGCAACCCAGTCTCCAAACTCTGCTCTCTATAACAGTCCTTCTGAACCCCAGTCTCCAACCTCTTCTCTCTGTAACAGGCCTTCTGCACTACAGTCTCCAACCTCTGCTCTCTGCAATGATCCTACTGCACCCCAGTCTCCTACCTCTGATCTCTGAAACAGTCCTTCTGCACCCCAGTCTCCAAATTCTGCTCTCTGTAAGATCCTTCTTCACCCCAGTATCCAACCTCTGCTCTCTGCAACGGTCTTTCTGCACCCCAGGCTCCAACCTCTGCTCTCTGTAACAGGACTTCCGCACCTCAGTCTCCAACCTCGGCTCTCCGCAACAGTCCTTCTTCACCCCAGTCTCCAACCTCTTCTTTCTACAACAGTCCTTCTGCACCCTAGTTACCAACATCTGCTTTCTGCAACAGTCCTCCTGCACCTTAGTCTCCAACATATGCTCTCTGCAGCAGTTCTTATGCACCTCAGACTGAAAACTAGCTCTCTGCAACGACCCTTCTGCACCCCAGTCTCCTATCTATGCTCTCTGTAACTGTCCTTCTGCACCTCAGTCTTTCAACTCTGCTCACTGTAAGATACGTCTGAAACCGAGTCTTTTAACCCTGCACTCTGTAACAGTCCTTTAGAACCCCAGTCTCCAAACTCTGTTCTCTGTTAAATCCATCTGAACCCCAGTGTCCAACCTCTGCTCTCTGTAAGGGTACTTCTTTTCCACGTATCCAACTTCTGCTCTCTGTAACAGTCCTACTGTACCTCACTATCAAACCTCTGCTCTGTGTAACAGTCCTTCTGCACCCCAGTTTCTAAAATCTGCTCTTGGCAACAGTCTTTCTGCACCCCCTCTCCAACATCTGCTCTCTGCAACAATCCTTCTGAACCCCAGTCTCCAAACTCAGCTCTCTGCAAGGATCCTGCTGGACCCCAGTCTCCAACTTCTGCACTCTGTAACAGTTCTTCTGCACCACAGTCTACGAACTCTGCTCTCTGTAAGATCCTTCTTCACTCCAGTTTCAAAACTCTGCTCTCTGTAACATTCCTTCTCCACCACAGTCTAAAACCTCTGTCATCAGCAACAGTCCTCTTCTCCCAACACATCGAAATCTGCTCTCTGTAACAGTCCTTCTGTACCGCAGTATCCAACCTCTGCTCTTTGTAACGGTCCTTCAAAATCCCAGTCTCCAACCTCTGCTTCCTGTAACAGTCTGTATGAACCCCAGTCTTCAACCTCTGTTCTCTGTATCTATCCTTCTGCACCTCAGTCTCCATCCTCTGTTCTATCTAAGAGTCCTTCTGTAGCCCAGTCTCCAATTTCTGCTCTCAGTAACAGACCTATACCGAAGTCTCCAACCTTTGCTCTCTGTAATGGTCCTTCTGCACCCCAATTTCCAAACTTTGCTTCCTGGAACAGTCCTTCTGCACCTTAGTCTCCAAACTGTCCTCTTTGTAACAGTCCTTCTACACATCAGTCTCCAACCTCTGCTGTCTGTAACAGTCCTTCTGCACCTCAGTCTGAAACCTCTGCTCTCTGCACGATCCTTATGCACCCCAGTCTAAAACCATTGCTCTCTGTAACAGTCCACCTGCAACTCAGTTTACAACCTCTGCTCTCTGTAAGATCCTTCAGCAACCCAGTCTCCAAACACTGCTCTCTATAACAGTCCTCCAACAGGACTTCTGCACCTCAGTCTCCCAACCCTCCTCTCTCTAACAGGCCTTCTGCAGGCCAGTCTCCAAACTCAACTCTCTGTAGCAGGCCTCGGCACCCCAGTCTCCAAAATCTGCTCTCTGCAACGATCCTTCTGCACCCCAGTCTCCAACCTTGCTCTCTACAATGATCCTAGTGCACCCCAGTCTCCAACCTCTGATCTCTGCAACAGTGCTTCTGTACCTCAGTCTCCAAATTCTGCTCTCTGTATGATTCTTCTGCACTCCTGAAACCAACCTCTGTTCTCTGTAACAGTCCTTCTGCATCTTAGTCTCCAAACTCTGCTCTCTGTTACAGGCCTTCCACACCTCAGTCTCAAAACTCTGCTCTCATCAACAGTCCTCTGCATCCCAGTCTTCAAACTCTGCTCTCTAAAACAATCCTTCTGCACCCTAGTTTCCAACATATGCACTCTGCAACAGTCCTTCTGCAGCCCAGTCTCCAACATCTGCTCTCTGCAACACTTCTGCAACTCAGTCTGAAAACTCTGCTCTCTGCAATGACCCTTCTACACCCCAGTCTCTTACCTCTACTCTCTGTAACAGTCCTTCTACACCTCAGTCTCCAAACTCTGCTCTCTCTAAGACCCTTCTGTAACCCAGTCTTTAAACTCTGCACTCTGTAACAGTCGTTCTGCACAACAGTCTTTAAACTCTTCTCTTTGTAACAGGATTTCTGCACTCCAGTCTCCAACCACTTCTCTCTTCAACGATTTTTCTACACTCCAGTCTCCAACAACTGCTCTCTGCAACATTCCTTTGCACCCCAGTCTCCAAACTCTGCACTCTGAAAGATCCATCTGAACCCCAGTCTCCAACCTCTGCTCTCTGTAAATGTCCTTTTTCAACACAGTCATCAAACTCTGCTCTCTGTAACAGTCCTTCTTAAACCCAGTCTCCAATATCTGCTCTCTGCAACAGTACTTCTCCACCCCAGTATCCAAACTCTGCTCTCTGCAACGATCCTTCTGGACCCCAGTCTCCAATGTCTGCTCTCTGTAATAGTCCTTCTGCACCACAGTCTCCAACCTCTGCTCTCTGTAATATACTTCTGCACTCCAGTATCCAGACTCTGCTCATTGTAACATTGTTTTTCCACCCCAGTCTCCAACCCATTGTTTTTCCACCCCAGTCTCCAACCTCTGTACTCTAAAACAGTACTTCTGCTCCACAGACTCTAAGATCTGCTCTCTGTAACAGTCCTTCTGTACCGCAGTCGTTAACCTGTGCTCTTTGTAAGGGTCCTTCTACACCCCAGTCTCCAACCTCTGCTTTCTGTATCAGTCTGTCTGAACCCCAGTCTCTAACCTCTGTTCTCTGTATCTAACCGTGTGCACCTCAGTTTCCAACCTGTGCTCTATGTAAGAATCCTTCTGTCCCCCCAGTCCTCCAACCTCTGCTCTCGGTAACAGTCCTATACTGCAGTCTCCAACCTCTGCACTCTGTAACAGTCTTTCTGCACCCGAATTTCCAAACTCTCCTTCCTGAAACAGTCCTTCTGCACGTGAGTTTCCAAAATCTCCTATGTGTAACAGTCTTTCTACACCTCAGTTTTCAACGTCTGCTCTTTGTAACCGTCCCTTCTTGAACCTCAGTCTGAAACCTCTGCTCTCTGCACGATCCTTCTGCACCCCAGTCTCAACCACTGCTCTCTGTAACAGTCCACCTGCACCTCAGTCTCCAACCTCTGCTCTCTGCAAAGGTGCTTCTGCACCCAGTCTCCAACCTCTGTTTCTCTGCAACAGTCCTTCTGCACCCCATTCTCCAACCTCTGCACTCTGTAGCAGTCCCTTCTGTACCGGAGTCTCCAAACTCTGCTCTCTTTATCCTTCCTTCTGCACCCCAGTCTCAAACATCTGCTTTCTCAATAAGTCTTTCTGAACCCACTCTCCAACCTCTGCTCTCTTTATCAGTCTTTCTGCACCTCAGTCTCTAACCTCTGCTTTCTGTAACAGTGCTCCTGCACCCCAGTCTCCAACCTCTGCTCTCTGAAGCATTCGTTTTGCACACCAGTCTTCTACCTGTGCTCTCTGTAAAAGTCCTTCTGCACATCAGTCTCCAACCTCTTCTCTCAGCAACAGTCCTTATGCACCTTAGTCTCCAACTTCTGTTCTCTGCAACTGTCCTTCTGCACCTCAGTCTCCAATCTCTGCTCTCTGTCAGAGGCCTTCTGCACTCCAGTCTCCAACCTCTTTTTCTCTGTAAACAGGGCCTTTCTACACCCAAGTCTCCAAAACTCTGCTCTCTTTATCAGTCATCCTGCACACCAGTCTTCAACCTCTGCTCTCTGCAACAGTCTTTCTGCACCTCAGTCTCCACACTTCGCTCGATGTAAGATGCTTCTGCACACCAGTCTCCCAAATCTGCCCTCTGAAATCAGTCCTTCTGCACCCCAGTCTCCAATCTCTGCTCTCTGCAACAGTCCTTCTGCACCTCAGTCTCAAAACTCTGCTCTCTGTATGATGCTTCTGCACCCCAGTCTACCACCTCTGCTCTCTGTAAACAGTCCTTCTACACCCTTGTCTCCATGATCTGCTCTGCAACAGTCCTCTTGCACCCCAGTCTACAACCTATGCTCTCTGTAAGATAATTTTTGCACACCTGTCTCCAACCTCTGCTCTCTGTAACAGTCCTTCTGTACTGCAATCTCCAACCTCTGCTCTCTGTAACGGTCCTTATGCACCCAAGTCTCCAAACTCTGCGTTATGTATCAGTCATTCTTCACCCCAGTCTCCGACCTCTACTCACTGTAACAGTCCTTCTGCACCTAAAACTCCAACCTCTGTTCTCTGCAAAAGTCCTTCTGCGCCCCAATCTCCAACCTCTGCTCTCCGCAACAGTCGTTCTGCACCTCAGTGTGCAAACTCTGCTCTCTGTAAGATTCTTCTGAAACCCAGTCTTCAACCTCTTCTTTCTGCAATGGTCCTTCTGCACCGAAGTCTCCAAAACTCTGATCTCTACAACAGTTATTCTGCACCCCAGTCTAAAACCTCTGATCTCTGTAACAGTCCTTTTGTACCGCAGTCTCCAACCTCTGTTCTCTTTAAGGTTTCCTTTTGCACC
>NW_027526089.1:0-44638 GCF_052094955.1 Ictidomys tridecemlineatus
GATATTGTTGTCTGAGAGGTGCGAGTGCCTTCCTTACATACATCTGGCAAATTGTAGGACTGTTAGACATTCCCTGTGGTAAAACAACCCACTCAAACCTTTGATCTGGTTCCTCATGATTACACGAGGGAAGGGTGAAGGCAAAACGCTGTGAGTCCTTAGGATGCAAAGGAATAGAAAAGAAACAGTCTTTAATGTCAATAGCAATGATATGCCAGCCCTGAGGAACAGAGGAAAGCAGCGGCAGCCTGAAACACCCCCGCCATACGGAGGCGGATCAGGAGGCTGTCTGTTCTTGAGCCCTTGCTTATCTCTGTTCCCTGTACCTAAACTCCCTAACTGCCGAGACAGCATGTCCAGCTCCTCCTCTTCATTATCTTTTACCTCTGACCCACTTTCACATGGGGGCGTGCGCAGCACACTGAGATCTGGATACAGTCTCCTCCCGTTCTCCACGCCCCGCACACTCCCCTCTTCCTGAGACACTTCACTCTCTGTTGTTTCTGATTTTTCCTCATGCAATTGTTCTAAAACCTCCTGCCCTTTAACAAGCGCTTCTTGGCATCGGCCATCCGTAAGACAACTACGGACCATCTTCCAGAGGGGTATCACCCCGCCCTCTAGCATGCCCTGCTCACGAGCAAAGTCAAGGTCTTTGTCTAATTTATCCCAGCTGGGTATAGTGAGGCTGCCTGAAAATGCAAACCATGGTGCAGCGACATCTACTCTCTATAAAAATTTTTCCAAGGTGCGATGCTTCACCTCCAGTCCCTTGGAACGTAAAAGGCCATCGAGGGCTAGAAGGAGTGGACTTGAAGTCACAGCTCCCATAACGCAATACAAGAAAACAGAGAAATCGAAAGTGAAAGTATACAAAACAAAACGAACATACACAGAAAGAGAACAAAAATTCAGAGTGCAATTGCTATAAGATGTAGCGCCCTCTCTTTACAGAGGAGATTCCCGCTTTTTACGAGCGGGTCCCACGTTACCTAGGACTAACTGGTGCACCTCCCTGACTGCTGAAAGTTCTGGTTCCTGGGTGTCTCTTTGTTTCTTTTCTCCCAGGTTTCGGCACCACTTGTCGCGACCCCCTTGCCCGAAAGGAGACGCGACTCAGGAATCTTCTTTCAGGCAGTTTATTCAGGCCCTTGATATTCTTCTAATAATTCTTCTACTCCCCCTCGGATGTCCCTCCCAGCCTTAATAAAGCACCACAAACCCCAATGCAAAGCTGCCACGTGTACCCTTCTCACAGGGTGCTAGAAAATGACACGCCAACTTTCTCTGATAAGGAGCTGGGGAACACGCCAACACTCTTGATATGGAGATGTCTTTCACAAACCACAACGGAGCGAGCACCATCATGTAATGGCGACCACAGTCCGCAAGAACGGCTCACCACACTAGAAGAACAAAATTTGGTGAGCCAAGTGGTTTTGGTGTACTGATCATTACCTGAAAGAATCATCAAGATGGGGTGAAAAATTGTTTGCTGAGATTTCAGGCAACTCGTAGTTTTTTGGAAGCTTGGCAACCCCTTTCCATGAAAGTGATTTTCGCCAGTCTCTGCTTAAGGCTACATCAACAGCAAACAAACCTTAGAGATAGAACTTGAAATTGCTTTCTTGTGTCAAGTTTCAAAGAGCTAGCACAAACCGTGTTTGATTTAGAGTTCCAAATGCATGTATCCCTATAGGAGAAAACAGAGTGAAACCTAAAAATGAAAACGGTTACTGCAAACGAACGGTTTAACCTAGAAGAACGAAATTTGGTGAGCCAAGTGGTTTTGGTGTACTGATCATTACATGAAAGAATCATCAAGATTGGGTGAAAAAATGTTTGCTGAGATTTCAGGCAACTCGTAGTTTTTTGGAAGCTTGGCAACCCCTTTCATGAAAGTGATTTTCGCCAGTCTCTGCTTAGGGCTACATCAACAGCAAACAAACCATAGAGATAGAACTTGAAACTGCTTTATTGTGTCAAGTTTCAAAGGGCTAGCACAAACCGTGTTTGATTTAGAGTTCCAAATACATGTATCCCTATAGGAGAAAACAGAGAGAAACCTAAAAACAGAAACGGTTACTGCAAACGAACGGTTTAACCTAGAAGAACGAAATTTGGTGAGCCAAGTGGTTTTGGTGTACTGATCATTACCTGAAAGAATCATCAAGATTGGGTGAAAAAATGTTTGCTGAGATTTCAGGCAACTCATAGTTTTTTGGAAGCTTGGCAACCCCCTTTCCATGAAAGTGTTTTACGCCAGTCTCTGCTTAGGTCTACATCAACAGCAAACAAACCTTAGAGATAGAACTTGAAACTTCTTTATTGTGTCAAGTTTCAAAGGGCTAGCACAAACCGTGTTTGATTTAGAGTTTCAAATACATGTATCCCTATAGGAGAAAACAGAGTGAAACCAAAAAATGAAAACGCTTACTGCAAACGAACGGTTTAACCTAGAAGAACAAAATTTGGTGAGCCAAGTGGTTTTGGTGTACTGATCATTACCTGAAAGAATCATCAAGATTGGGGTGAAAAAATGTTTGCTGTGATTTCAGGAAACTCGTAGTTTTTTGGAAGCTTGGCAACCCCTTTCCATGAAAGTGATTTTCACCAATCTCTGCTTAGGGCTACATCAACAGCAAACAAACCATAGAGATAGAACTTGAAACTGCTTTATTGTGTCAAGTTTCAAAGAGCTAGCACAAACCGTGTTTGATTAAGAGTTCCAAATACATGTATCCCTATAGGAGAAAACAGAGTGAAACCTAAAAATGAAAACGGTTAATGCAAACGAACGGTTTAACCTAGAAGAAACGAAATTTGGTGAGCCAAGTGATTTTGGTGTACTGATCATTACCTGAAAGAATCATCAAGATTGGGTGAAAAAATGTTTGCTGAGATTTCAGGCAACTCGTAGTTTTTTTGGAAGCTTCGCAACCCCTTTCCATGAAAGTGATTTTCGCCAGTCTCTGCTTAGGGCTACGTCAACAGCAAAGAAACCATAGAGATAGAACTTGAAACTGCTTTATTGTGTCAAGTTTCAAAGAGCTAGCACAAACCGTGTTTGATTTAGAGTTCCAAATACATGTATCCCTATAGGAGAAAACAGAGTGAAACCTAAAAATGAAAACGGTTACTGCAAACGAACGGTTTAACCTAGAAGAACGAAATTTGGTGAGCCAAGTGGTTTTGGAGTACTGATTATTACCTGAAAGAATCATCAAGATTCGGTGAAAAAATGTTTGCTGATATTTCAGGCAACTCGTAGTTTTTTGGAAGCTTGGCCACCCCTTTCCATGAAAGTGATTTTCGCCAGTCTCTGCTTAGGGCTACATCAACAGCAAAACAAACCATAGAGATAGAACTTGAAACTGCTTAATGTTTCAAGTTTCAAAGGGCTAGCAAAAATCGTTTTTGATTTAGTGTTCCAAATACATGTATCTCTATAGGAGAAAACAGAGTGAAACATTAAAATGAAAACGGTTACTGCAAACGAACGGTTTAACCTAGAAGAACGAAATTTGGTGAGCCAAGTGGTTTGGGAGTACTGATTATTACCTGAAATAATCATCAAGATTGGGTGAAAAAATGTTTGCTGAGATTTCAGGCAACTCGTAGTTTTTTGGAAGCTTGACAACCCCTTTCCATGAAAGTGATTTTCGCCAGTCTCTGCTTAGGGCTACATCAACAGCAAACAAACCATAGAGATAGAACTTGAAACTGATTTATTGTGTCAAGTTTCAAAGAGCTAGCACAAACTGTTGTTGATTTAGAGTTCCAAATACATGTATCCCGATAGAGAAAACAGAGTGAAACCTAAAAATGAAAACGGTTACTGCAAACGAACGGTTGAACCTAGAAGAACGAAATTTGGTGAGCCAAGTGGTTTTGGTGTACTGATCATTACCTGAAAGAGTCATCAAGATTGGGTGAAAAAATTTTTGCTGAAATTTCAGACAACTCGTAGTTTTTTTGGAAGCTTGGCAACTCCTTTCCATGAAAGTGATTTTCGCCAGTCTCTGCTTAGGGCTACATCAACAGCAAACAAACCATAGAGATAGAACTTGAAACTGCTTTATTGTGTCAAGTTTCAAAGAGCTAGCACAAACCGTGTTTGATTTAGAGTTCCAAATACATGTATCCTTATACGAGAAAAATGAGTGAAACCTAAAAATGAAAACGGTTACTGCAAACGAACGGTTTAACCTAGAAGAACGAAATTTGGTGAGCCAAGTGGTTTTGGTGTACTTATCATTACCTGAAAGAATCATCAAGATTGGGTGAAAAAATGTTTGCTGAGATTTCAGGAAACTCGGAGTTTTTTAGAAGCTTGGCAACCCCTTTCCATGAAAGTGATTTTCGCCAGTCTCTGCTTAGGGCTACATCAACAGCAAACAAAGCATACAGATAGAACTTGAAACTACTTTTTTGTGTCAAGTTTCAAAAAGCTAGCAAAAAGCGTGTTTGATTTAGAGTTACAAATACTTGTATCCCTATAGGAGAAAACAGAGTGAAACCTAATAATGAAAACGGTTACTGCAAACGAACGGTTTAACATAGAAGAACGAAATTTGGTGAGCCAAGTGGTTTTGGTGTACTGATCATTACCTGAAAGAATCATCAAGATTGGGTGAAAAAATGTTTGCTGAGATTTCAGGCAACTCGTAGTTTTTGGAAACTTGGCAACTTTTTAAATGAAAGTGATTTTCGCCAGTCTCTGCTTAGCGCTACATCAACAGCAAACAAACCATAGAGATAGATCTTGAACCTGCTCTATTGTGTCAAGTTTAAAGGGGCTAGCACAAACCGTGTTTGATTTAGAGTTCCAAATACATGTATCCCTATAGAAGTAAACAGAGTGAAACCTAAAAATGAAAACGGTTACTGCAAACGAACGGTTTAACCTAGAAGAACGAAATTTGGTGAGCCCAGTGGTTTTGGTGTACTGATGATTACCTGAAAGAATCATCAAGATATCGTGAAAAAATATTTGCTGAGATTTCAGGAAACTCGTATTTTTTTGGAACCTTGGCAACCTCTTTCCATGAAAGTGATTTTCGACAGTCTCTGCTTAGGGCTACATCAACAGCAAACAAACCATAGAGATAGAACTTGAAACTGCTTTATTGTGTCAAGTTTCAAAGAGCTAGCAAAAACCGTGTTTGATTTAGAGTTCCAAATACATGTATCCCTAGAGGAGAAAACAGAGTAAAACCTAAAAATGAAAACGATTACTGCAAACGAACGCTTTAACCTAGAAGAACGAAATTTGGTCAGCCAAGTGGTTTTGGTGTACTGATCATTACCTGAACGAATCATCAAGATTGCGTGAAAAAATGTGTGCTTAGATTTCAGGCAACTCATAGTTTTTTGGAAGCTTGGCAACCCCTTTTTATGAAAGTGATTTTCGCCAGTCTCTGCTTAGGTCTACATCAACAGCAAACAAAGCATAGAGATAGAACTTGAAACTGCTTTATTGTGTCAAGTTTCAAAGGGCTAGCACAAACCATGTTTGATTTAGAGTTCAAAATACATGTATCCCTTTAGGAGACAACAGAGTGAAACCTAAAAATGAAAACGATTACTGCCTATGAACGGTTTAACCTAGAAGAACAAAATTTGGTGAGCCAAGTGGTTTTGGTGTACTGATTATTACCTGAAAGAATCATCAAGATTGGGTGAAAAAATTTTTGCTGAGATTTCAGGCAACTCGTAGTTTTTTGGAAGCTTCGCAACCCCTTTCCATGAAAGTGTTTTTCGCCAGTCTCTGCTTAGGGCTACATCAACAGCAAACAAACCATAGAGATAGAACTTGAAACTGCTTTATTGTGTCAAGTTTCTAAGGGCTAGCACAAACCGTGTTTGATTTAGAGTTCCAAATACATGTATCCCTATAGGAGAAAACAGAGTGAAACCTAAAAATGAAAATGGTTACTGCAAAGGAACGGTTTAACCTAGAAGAACGAAATTAGGTGAGCGAAGTGGTTTTCATGTACTGATCATTACCTGAAAGAATCATCAAGATTGGGTGAAAAAATGTTTGCTGAGATTTCAGGCAACTCGTAGTTTTTTGGAAACTTTCCATGAAAGTGTTTTTCACAGTCTCTGCTTAGGGCTACATCAACAGCAAACAAACCATAGAGATAGAATTTGAAACTGCTTTATTGTGTCAATTTCAAAGGGCTAGCACAAATCGTGTTTGATTTAGAGTTCCAAATACATGTATCCCCATAGGAGAAAACAGAGTGAAACCTAAAAATGAAAACGGTTACTGCGAACGAACGGTTTAACCTAGAAGAACGAAATTTGGTGAGCCAAGTGGTTTTGGTGTACTGATCATTACCTGAAAGAATCATCAAGATTGGGTTAAAAAATGTTTGCAGAGATTTCAGGCAACTCGTAGTTTTTTGGGAGCTTGGCAACCCCTTTCCATGAAAGTGATTTTCGCCAGTCTCTGCTTAGGGCTACATCAACAGCAAACACACCATAGAGATAGAACTTGAAACTGCTTTATTGTGTCAAGTTTCAAAGGGCTAGCATAAACCGTCTTTGATTTAGAGTTCCAAATACATGTATCCCTATAGGAGAAAACAGAGTGAAACCTAAAAATGAAAACGGTTACTGCAAACGAACGGTTTAACCTAGAAGAAAGAAATTTGGTGAGCCAAGTGGTTTTGGTGTACTGATCATTACCTGAAAGAATCATCAAGATTGGGTGAAAAAATGTTTGCTGAGATTTTAGGCAACTCGTAGTTTTTTGGAAACTTGGCAACCCCTTGCCATGAAAGTGTTTTTCACAGTCTCTGCTTAGGGCTACATCAACAGCAAACAAACCATAGAGATAGAATTTGAAACTGCTTTATTGTGTCAAGTTTCAAAGGGCTAGCACAAATCGTGTTTGATTTAGAGTTCCAAATACATGTATCCCTATGGGACAAAACAGAGTGAAACCTAAAAATGAAAACGGTTACTGCAAACGTATGGTTTAACCTAGAAGAACGAAATTTGGTGAGCCAAGTGGTTTTGGTGTACTGATCATTACCTGAAAGAATCATCAAGATTGAGTCAAAAAATGTTTGCTGTGATTTCAGGAAACTCGTAGTTTTTTGGAAGCTTGGCAACTCCTTTCCATGAATGTGATTTTCACAAATCTCTGCTTAGAGCTACATCAAAACCAAACAAACCATAGAGAGAGAACTTGAAACTGCTTTATTGTGTCAAGTTTCAAAGAGCTAGCACAAACCGTGTTTGATTTAGAGTTCCAAATACATGTATCCCCATAGGAGAAAACAGAGTGAAACCTAAAAATGAAAACGGTTACTGCGAACGAACGGTTTAACCTAGAAGAACGAAATTTGGTGAGCCAAGTTGTTTTGGTGTACTGATCATTACCTGAAAGAATCATCAAGATTGGGTGAAAAAATGTTTGCTGAGATTTCAGGCAACTCGTAGTTTTTGGAAACTTGGCAACTTTTTAAATGAAAGTGATTTTTGCCAGTCTCTGCTTAGCGCTACATCAACAGCAAACAAACCATAGAGATAGAACTTGAAACTGCTTTATTGTGTCAAGTTTAAAGGGGCTAGCACAAACCGTGTTTGATTTAGAGTTCCAAATACATGTATCCCTATAGAAGGAAACAGAGTGAAACCTAAAAATGAAAACGGTTGCTGAAAACGAACGGTTTAACCTAGAAGAACGAAATTTGGTGAGCCAAGTGGTTTTGGTGTACTGATGATTACCTGAAAGAATCATCAAATTGGGTGAAAAAATGTTTGCTGAGATTTCAGGCATCTCGTATTTTTTTGGGAGCTTGGCAACCTCTTTCCATGCAAGTGATTTTCGCCAGTCTCTGTTTAGGGCTACATCAACAGCAAACAAACCATAGAGATAGAACTTGAAACTGCTTTCTTGTGTCAAGTTTCAAAGAGCTAGCACAAACCGTGTTTGATTTAGAGTGCCAAATACATGTATCCCTAGAGGAGAAAACAGAGTGAAACCTAAAAATGAAAACGATTACTGCAAACGAACGGTTTAACCTAGAAGAACGAAATTTGGTCAGCCAAGTGGTTTTGGTGTACTGATCATTACCTGAAAGAATCATCAAGAATGCGTGAAAAAATGTGTGCTTAGATTTCAGGCAACTCATAGTTTTTTGGAAGCTTGGCAACCCCTTTTTATGAAAGTGATTTTCGCCAGTCTCTGCTTAGGGCTACATCAACAGCAAACAAAGCATAGAGATTGAACTTGAAACTGCTTTATTCTGTCAAGTTTCAAAGGGCTAGCACAAACCGTGTTTGATTTAGAGTTCAAAATACATGTATCCCTAGAGAAGAAAACAGAGTGAAACCTAAAAATGAAAACGGTTACTGCCTACGAACGGTTTAACCTAGAAGAACGAAATATGGTGAGCCAAGTGTTTTTGGTGTACTGATTATTACCTGATAGAATCATCAAGATTGGGTGAAAAAATTTTTGCTGAGATTTCAGGCAACCTGTAGTTTTTTGGAAGCTTGGTAACCCTTTTCCATGAAAGTGTTTTTCGCGAGTCTCTGCTTAGGGCTACATCAACAGCAAACAAACCATAGAGATAGAACTTGAAACTGCTTTATTGTGTCAAGTTTCTAAGGGCTAGCACAAACCGTGTTTGATTTAGAGTTCCAAATACATGTATCCCTATAGGAGAAAACAGAGTGAAACCTAAAAATGAAAACGGTTACTGGAAACGAACGGTTTAACCTAGAAGAACGAAATTTGGTGAGCCAAGTGGTTTTGGTGTACTGATCATTACCTGAAAGAATTATCAACATTGGGTGAAAAAATGTTTGCTGAGATTTCAGGCAACTCGTAGTATTTTGGAAGCTTGGCAACCCCTTTCCATGAAAGTGTTTTTAACAGTCTCTGCTTAGGGCTACATCAACAGCAAACACCATAGAGATAGAACTTGAAACTGCTTTTTTGTGTCAAGTTTCAAAGGGTTACCACTAACCGTGTTTGATTTAGAGTTCCAAATACATGTATCCCTATGGGAGAAAACAGAGTGAAACCTAAAAATGAAAACGGTTACTGCAAACGAACGGTTTAACCTAGAAGAACGAAATTTGGTGAGCCAAGTGGTTTTGGTGTACTGATCATTTCCTGAAAGAATCATCAAGATTGGGTGAAAAATGTTTGCTGTGATTTCAGGAAACTCGTAGTTTTTTGGAAGCTTGGCAACCCCTTTCCATGAAAGTGATTTTCACCAGTCACTGCTTAGGGCTACATCAACACCAAACAAACCATAATGATAGAACTTGAAACTGCTTTATTGTGTCAAGTTTCAAAGGGCTAACACAAACCGTGTTTGATTTAGAGTTCCAAATACATGTATCCCTATAGGAGAAAACAGAGTGAAACCTAAAAATGAAAACGGTTACTTCCTAGGAACGGTTTAACCTAGAAGAACAAAATTTGGTGATCCAAGTGTTTTCGGTGTACTGATTATTACCTGAAAGAATCATCAAGATTGGGTGAAAAAATGTTTGGTGAGATTTCAGGCAACTCGTAGTTTTTTGGAAGCTTGGCAACCCCTTTCATGAAAGTGATTTTCGCCAGTCTCTGCTTAGGGCTACATCAACAGCAAACAAACCATAGAGATAGAACTTGAAACTGCTTTATTGTGTCAAGTTTCAAAGAGCTAGAACAAACCGTGTTTGATTTAGAGTTCCAAATACATGTATCCCTATAGGAGAAAACAGAGTGAAACCTAAAAATGAAAACGGTTACTGCAAACGAACGGTATAACCTAGAAGAACGAAATTTGGTGAGCCAAGTGGTTTTGGTGTAGTGATCATTACTTGAAAGAATCATCAAGATTGGGTGAAAAAATGTTTGCTGAGATTTCAGGCAACTCGTAGTATTTTGGAAGCTTGGCAACCCCTTTCCATGAAAGTGATTTTCGCCAGTCTCTGCTTAGGGCTACATCAACAGCAAACAAACCATAGAGATAGAACTTGAAACTGCTTTATTGTGTCAAGTTTCAAAGAGCTAGCACAAACCGTGTTTGATTTAGAGTTCCAAATACATGTATCCCTATAGGAGAAAACAGAGTGAAACCTAAAAACGAAAACGGTTACTGCAATCGAACGGTTCAACCTAGAAGAACAAAATTTGGTGAGCCAAGTGGTTTTGGTGTACTGATCATTACCTGAGAGAATCTTCAAGATTGGGTGAAAAAATGTTTGCTGAGATTTCAGGCAACTCGTAGTTTTTTGGAAGCTTGGCAACTCCTTTCCATGAAAGTGATTTTCGCTAGTCTCTGCTTAGGGCTACATCAACAGCAAACAAACCATAGAGATAGAACTTGAAACTGCTTTCTTGTGTCAAGTTTAAAAGAGCTAGCACAAACCATGTTTGATTTAGAGTTCCAAATACATGTATCCCTATAGGAGAAAACAGAGTGAAACATAAAAATGAAAACGGTTACTGCAAACGAACGGTTTAACCTAGAAGGACGAAATTTGGTGAGCCAAGTGGTTTTGGTGTACTGATCATTACCTGAAAGAATCATCAAGATTGGGTGAAAAAATGTTTGCTGAGATTTCAGGAAACTCGTAGTTTTTTGGAAGCTTGGCAACCCCTTTCCATGAAAGTGATTTTCGCCAGTCTCTGCTTAGGGCTACATCAACAGCAAACAAACCATAGAGATAGAACTTGAAACTGCTTTATTGTGTCAAGTTTCAAAGAGCTAGCACAAACCGTGTTTGATTTAGAGTTCCAAATACATGTATCCCTATAGGAGAAAACAGAGAGAAACCTAAAAATGAAAACGGTTACTGTAAACGAACGGTTTAACCTAGAAGAACGAAATTTGGTGAGCCAAGTAGTTTTGGTGTACTGATCATTATCAGAAAAAATCATCAAGATTGGGTGAAAAAATGTTTGCTGAGATTTCAGGCAACTCATAGTTTTTTGGAAGCTTGGCAACCCCTTTCCATGAAAGTGATTTTTGCCAGTCTCTGCTTAGGGCTACATCAACAGCAAACAAACCATAGAGATAGAACTTGAAACTGCTTTCTTCTATCAAGTTTCAAAGAGCTAGCACAAACCGTGTTTGATTTAGAGTTCCAAATACATGTATCCCGATAGGAGAAAACAGAGTGAAACCTAAAAATGAAAACGGTTACTGCAAACGAACGGTTTAACCTAGAAGAACGAAATTTGGTGAGCCAAGTGGTTGTGGTGTATTGATAATTACCTGAAAGAATCATCTAGACTGGGTGAAAAAATGTTTGCTGAGATTTCAGGCAACTCGTAGTTTTTTGGAAGCTTGGCAACCCCTTTCAATGTAAGTGATTTGCGCCAGTCTCTGCTTAGGGCTACATCAACAGCAAAGAAACCATAGAGATAGAACTTGAAACTGCTTTCTTGTGTCAAGTTTCAAAGAGCTAGCACAAACCGTGTTTGATTTAGAGTTTCAAATACATGTATCCATATAGGAGAAAACAGAGTGAAACCTAAAAATGAAAACGGTTACTGCAAACTAACGGTTTAACCTAGAAGAACGAAATTTGGTGAGCCAAGTGGTTTTGGTGTACTGATCATTACCTGAAAGAATCATCAAGATTGGGTGAAAAGATGTTTGCTGAGATTTCAGGCAACTCGTAGTTTTTTGGAAGCTTGGCAACCCCTTTCCATGAAAGTGATTTTCACCAGTCTCTGCTTAGGGCTACATCAACAGCAAACAAACCATAGAGATAGAACTTGAAACTGCTTTATTGTGTCAAGTTTCAAAGAGCTAGCACAAACCGTGTTTGATTTAGAGTTCCAAATACATGTATCCCTATAGGAGAAAACAGAGAGAAACCTAAAAATGAAAACGGTTACTGCAAACGAACGGTTTAACCTAGAAGAATGAAATTTGGTGAGCCAAGTAGTTTTGGTGTACTGATCATGATCAGAAAGAATCATCAAGATTGGGTGAAAAAATGTTTGCTGAGATTTCAGGAAACTCGTAGTTTTTTGGAAGCTTGGCAACCCCTTTCCATGAAAGTGATTTTCGCCAGTCTCTGCTTAGGGCTACATCAACACCCAACAAACCATAGAGATAGAACTTGAAACTACTTTGTTGTGTCAAGATTCAAAGAGCTAGCACAAACCGTGTTTCATTTAGAGTTCCAAATACATGTATCCCTATAGGAGAAAACAGAGTGAAACCTAAAAATGAAAACGGTTACTGTAAAACGAACTTTTTAACCTAGAAAAACGAAATTTGGTGAGCCAAGTGGTTTTGGTGTGCTGATCATTACCTGAAAGAATCATGAAGATTGGGTGAAAAAATATTTGATGAGATTTCAGGAAACTCGTAGTTTTTTGGAAGCTTGGCAACCCCTTTCCATGAAAGTGATTTTCGCCAGTCTCTGCTTAGGGCTACATCAACAGCAAACAAACCATAGATAGAACTTGAAACTGCTTTATTGTGTCAAGTTTCAAAGAGCTAGCACAAACCGTGTTTGATTTAAAGTTCCAAATACATGTATCCCTATAGTAGAAAACAGAGTGAAACATAAAAATGAAAACGGTTACTGCAAACGAACGGTTTAACCTAGAACAAGAAAGTTTGTTGAGCCAAGTGGTTTTGGTGTACTGATCATTACCTGGAAGAATCATCAAGATTGGGTAAAAAAATGTTTGCTGAGGTTTCAGGCAACTTGTAGTTTTTTTGAAGCTTGGCAACCCCTTTCATGAAAGTGATTTTCGCCAGTCTCTGCTTAGGTCTACATCAACAGCAAACAAACAACCATAGAGATAGAACTTGAAACTGCTTTACTGTGTCAAGTTTCAAAGAGCAAGCACAAACCGTGTTTTATTTAGAGTTCCAAATACATGTATCCCTATAGGAGAAAACAGAGTGAAACCTAAAAATGGAAACGGTTACTGCAATCGAACGGTTCAACCTAGAAGAACGAAATTTGGTGAGCCAAGTGGTTTTGGTGTACTGATCATTACCTGAGAGAATCATCAAGATTGGGTGAAAAAATGTTTGCTGAGATTTCAGGCAACTCGTAGTTTTTTGGAAGCTTGGCAACCCCTTTCCATGAAAGTGATTTTCGCTAGTCTCTGCTTAGGGCTACATCAACAGCAAACAAACCATAGAGATAGAACTTGAAACTGCTTTCTTGTGTCTAGTTTAAAAGAGCTAGCACAAACCATGTTTGATTTAGAGTTCCAAATACATGTATCCCTATGGGAGAAAACAGAGTGAAACCTAAAAATGAAAACGGTTACTGCCTACGAACGGTTTAACCTAGAAGAACGAAATTTGGTGAGCCAAGTGGTTTTGGTGTACTGATCCTTACCTGAAAGAATCATCAAGATTGGTTGAAAAAATGTTTGCTGTGATTTCAGGAAACTCGTAGTTTTTTGGAAGCTTGGCAACCCCTTTCCATGAAAGTGATTTTCACCAGTCACTGCTTAGGGCTACATCAACACCAAACAAACCATAGAGATAGAACTTGAAACTGCTTTATTGTGTCAAGTTTCAAAGGGCTAACACAAACCGTGTTTGATTTAGAGTTCCAAATACATGTATCCCTATAGGAGAAAACAGAGTGAAACCTAAAAATGAAAACGGTTACTTCCTACGAACGGTTTAACCTAGAAGAACAAAATTTGGTGATCCAAGTGTTTTCGGTGTACTGATTATTACCTGAAAGAATCATCAAGATTGGGTGAAAAAATGTTTGCTGAGATTTCAGGCAACTCGTAGTTTTTTGGAAGCTTGGCAACCCCTTTTCATGAAAGTGATTTTCGCCAGTCTCTGCTTATGGCTACATCAACAGCAAAAAAACCATAGAGATAGAACTTGAAACTTCTTTATTGTGTCAAGTTTCTAAGGGCTAGCACAAACCGTGTTTGATTTAGAGTTCCAAATACATGTATCCCTATAGGAGAAAACAGAGTGAAACCTAAAAATGAAAACGGTTACTGCAAACGAATGGTGTAACCTAGAAGAACGAAATTTGGTGAGCCAAGTGGTTTTGGTGTACTGATCATTACCTGAAAGAATCATCAAGATTGGGTGAAAAAATTTTTGCCTAGATTTCAGGCAACTCATAGTATTTTGGAAGCTTGGCAACCCCTTTCCATGAAAGTGTTTTTCACAGTCTCTGCTTAGGGCTACATAAACAGCAAACAAACCATAGAGATAGAACTTGAAACTGCTTTATTGTGTCAAGTTTCAAAGGGCTAGCACAAACCGTGTTTGATTTAGAGTTCCAAATACATGTATCCCTATGGGAGAAAACAGAGTGAAACCTAAAAATGAAAACGGTTACTGCAAACGAACGGTTTAACTTAGAAGAACGAAATTTGGTGAGCCAAGTGGGTTTGGTGTAGTGATCATTACCTGAAAGAATCATCAAGATTGCGTGAAAAAATGTTTGCTGAGATTTCAGGCCTCTCGTAGTTTTTTAGAAGCTTGGCAACCTCTTTCCATGAAAGTGATTTTCGACAGTCTCTGTTTAGGCTACATCAACAACAAACAAACCATAGAGATAGAACTTGAAACTGCTTTATTGTGTCAAGTTTCAAAGAGCTAGCACAAACCGTTTTTGATTTACAGTTCCAAATACATGTATCCCTAGAGGAGAAAACAGAGTGAAACCTAAAAATGAAAACGATTACTGCAAACGAACGGTTTAACCTAGAAGAACGAAATTTGGTCAGCCAAGTGGTTTTGGTGTACTGATCATTACCTGAAAGAATCATCAAGATTGCGTGAAAAAATGTGTGCTTAGATTTCAGGCAATTCATAGTTTTTTGGAAGTTTGCAACCCCTTTTTAGGAAAGTGATTTTCGCCAGTCTCTGCTTAGGGCTACATCAACAGCAAACAAAGCATAGAGATAGAACTTGAAACTGCTTTATTGTTTCAAGTTTCAAAGGGCTAGCACAAACCGTGTTTGATTTAGAGTTCAAAATACATGTATCCCTATAGGAGAAAACAGAGTGAAACCTAAAAATGAAAACGGTTACTGCCTACAAACTGTTTAACCTAGAAGAACGAAATTTGGTGAGCCAAGTGGTTTTGGTGTACTGATTATTACCTGAAAGAATCATCAAGATTGGGTGAAAAAATTTTTGCTGATATTTCAGGCAACTCGTAGTTTTTTGGAAGCTTGGCAACCCCTTTCCATGAAAGTGTTTTTCGCCAGTCTCTGCTTAGGGCTACATCAACAGCAAACAAACCATAGAGATAGAACTTGAAACTGCTTTATTGTGTCAAGTTTCTAAGGGCTAGCACATACCGTGTTTGATTTAGAGTTCCAAATACATGTATCCCTACAGGAGAAAACACAGTGAAACCTAAAAATGAAAACGGTTACTGCAAATGAACGGTTTAACATAGAAGAACGAAATTTGGTGAGCCAAGTGGTTTTGGTGTACTGATAATTACCTGAACGAATCATCAATATTGGGTGAAAAAATGTTTGCTGAGATTTCAGGCAACTCGTAGTATTTTGGAAGCTTGGCAACCCCTTTCCATGAAAGTGTTTTTCACAGTCTCTGCTTAGGGCTACATCAACAGCAAACACACCATAGAGATAGAACTTGAAACTGCTTTATTGTGTCAAGTTTCAAAGGGCTAGCACAAAACGTGTTTGATTTAGAGTTCCAAATACATGTATCCCTATGGGAGAAAACAGAGTGAAACCTAAAAATGAAAACGGTTACTGCCTACGAACGGTTTAACCTAGAAGAACGAAATTTGGTGAGCCAAGTGGTTTTGGTGTACTGATCCTTACCTGAAAGAATCATCAAGATTGGTTGAAAAAATGTTTGCTGAGATTTCAGGAAACTCGTAGTTTTTTGGAAGCTTGGCAACCCCTTTCCATGAAAGTGATTTTCACCAGTCACTGCTTAGGGCTACATCAACACCAAACAAACCATAGAGATAGAACTTGAAACTGCTTTATTGTGTCAAGTTTCAAAGAGGTAGCACAAACCGTGTTTGATTTAGAGTTCCAAATACATGTATCCCCATAGGAGAAAACAGAGTGAAACCTAAAAATGAAAATGGTTACTGCAAACGAACGGTTTAACCTAGAAGAACAAAATTTGGTGAGCCAAGTGGTTTTGGTGTACTGATCATTACCTGAAATATCATCAAGATTGGGTGAAAAAATGTTTGCTGAGATTTCAGGCAACTCGTAGTATTTTGGAAGCTTGGCAACCCCTTTCCATGAAAGTGATTTTCGCCAGTCTCTGCTTAGGGCTACATCAACAGCAAACACACCATAGAAATAGAACTTGAAACTGCTTTATTGTGTCAAGCTTCAAAGGGCTAGCATAAACCGTGTTTGATTTAGAGTTCCAAATACATGTATCCCTATAGAAGTAAACAGAGTGAAACCTAAAATGAAAACGGTTACTGCAAACGAACGGTTTAACCTAGAAGAACGAAATTTGGTGAGCCAAGTGGTTTTGGTATACTGATAATTACCTGAAAGAATCATCAATATTGGGTGTAAAAATGTTTGCTGAGATTGCAGGCAACTCCTAGTATTTTGGAAGCTTGGCAACCCCTTTCCATGAAAGTGTTTTTCACAGTCTCTGATTAGGGCTACATCAACAGCAAACAAACCATAGAGATAGAACTTGAAACTGCTTTCTTGTGTCAAGTTCAAAAGGCTAGCACAAACCGTGTTTGATTTAGAGTTCCAAATACATGTATCCCTATGGGAGAAAACAGAGTGAAACCTAAAAATGAAAACGGTTACTGCAAACGAATGGTTTAACCTAGAAGAACGAAATTTGGTGAGCCAAGTGGTTTTGGTGTACTGATCATTACCTGAAAGAATCATCAAGATTGGGTGAAAAAATGTTTGCTGAGATTTCAGGCAACTCGTAGTATTTTGGAAGCTTGGCAACCCCTTTCCATGAAAGTGATTTTCGACAGTCTCTGCTTAGGGCTACATCAACAGCAAACAAACCATAGAGAGAGAACTTGAAACTGCTTTATTGTGTCAAGTTTCAAAGAGCTAGCACAAACCGTTTTTGATTTACAGTTCCAAATACATGTATCCCTAGAGGAGAAAACAGAGTGAAACCTAAAAATGAAAACGATTACTGCAAACGAACGGTTTAACCTAGAAGAACGAAATTTGGTCAGCCAAGTGGTTTTGGTGTACTGATCATTACCTGAAAGAATCATCAAGACTGCGTGAAAAAATGTGTGCTTAGATTTCAGGCAACTCATAGTTTTTTGGAAGTTTGGCAACCCCTTTTTAGGAAAGTGATTTTCGCCAGTCTCTGCTTAGGGCTACATCAACAGCAAACAAAGCATAGAGATAGAACTTGAAACTGCTTTATTGTTTCAAGTTTCAAAGGGCTAGCACAAACCGTGTTTGATTTAGAGTTCAAAATACATGTATCCCTATAGGAGAAAACAGAGTGAAACCTAAAAATGAAAACGGTTACTGCCTACAAACTGTTTAACCTAGAAGAACGAAATTTGGTGAGCCAAGTGGTTTTGGTGTACTGATTATTACCTGAAAGAATCATCAAGATTGGGTGAAAAAATTTTTGCTGAGATTTCAGGCAACTCGTATTTTTTTGGAAGCTTGGCAACCCCTTTCCATGAAAGTGTTTTTCGCCAGTCTCTGCTTAGGGCTACATCAACAGCAAACAAACCATAGAGATAGAACTTGAAACTGCTTTATTGTGTCAAGTTTCTAAGGGCTAGCACATACCGTGTTTGATTTAGAGTTCCAAATACATGTATCCCTACAGGAGAAAACAGAGTGAAACCTAAAAATTAAATCGGTTACTGCAAATGATCGGTTTAACATAGAAGAACGAAATTTGGTGAGCCAAGTGGTTTTGGTGTACTGATAATTACCTGAACAAATCATCAATATTGGGTGAAAAAATGTTTGCTGAGATTTCAGGCAACTCGTAGTTTTTTGGAAGCTTGGCAACCCCTTTTCATGAAAGTGTTTTTCACAGTCTCTGCTTAGGGCTACATCAACAGCAAACAAACCATAGAGATAGAACTTGAAACTGCTTTATTGTGTCAAGTTTCAAAGGGCTAGCACAAAACGTGTTTGATTTAGAGTTCCAAATACATGTATCCCTATGGGAGAAAACAGAGTGAAACCTAAAAATGAAAACGGTTACTGCCTACGAACGGTTTAACCTAGAAGAACGAAATTTGGTGAGCCAAGTGGTTTTGGTGTACTGATCCTTACCTGAAAGAATCATCAAGATTGGTTGAAAAAATGTTTGCTGTGATTTCAGGAAACTCATAGTTTTTTGGAAGCTTGGCAACCCCTTTCCATGAAAGTGATTTTCACCAATCACTGCTTAGGGCTACATCAACACCAAACAAACCATAGAGATAGAACTTGAAACTGCTTTATTGTGTCAAGTTTCAAAGAGCTAGTACAAACCGTGTTTGATTTAGAGTTCCAAATACATGTATCCCCATAGGAGAAAACAGAGTGAAACCTAAAAATGAAAACGGTTACTGCAAACGAACGGTTTAACCTAGAAGAACAAAATTTGGTGAGCCAAGTGGTTTTGGTGTACTGATCATTACCTGAAATATCATCAATATTGGGTGAAAAAATGTTTGCTGAGATTTCAGGCAACTCGTAGTTTTTTGGAAGCTTGGCAACCCCTTTCCATGAAAGTGATTTTCGCCAGTCTCTGCTTAGGGCTACATCAACAGCAAACACACCATAGAAATAGAACTTGAAACTGCTTTATTGTGTCAAGTTTCAAAGGGCTAGCATAAACCGTGTTTGATTTAGAGTTCCAAATACATGTATCCCTATAGAAGTAAACAGAGTGAAACCTAAAATGAAAACGGTTACTGCAAACGAACGGTTTAACCTAGAAGAACGAAATTTGGTGAGCCAAGTGGTTTTGGTGTAATGATAATTACCTGAAAGAATCATCAATATTGGTTGTAAAAATGTTTGCTGAGATTGCAGGCAACTCCTAGTATTTTGGAAGCTTGGCAACCCCTTTCCATGAAAGTGTTTTTAACAGTCTCTGCTTAGGGCTACATCAACAGCAAACAAACCATAGAGATAGAACTTGAAACTGCTTTCTTGTGTCAAGTTCAAAAGGCTAGCACAAACCGTGTTTGATTTAGAGTTCCAAATACATGTATCCCTATGGGAGAAAACAGAGTGAAACCTAAAAATGAAAACGGTTACTGCAAACGAACGGTTTAACCTAGAAGAACGAAATTTGGTGAGCCAAGTGGTTTTGGTGTACTGATCATTACCTGAAAGAATCATCAAGATTGGGTGAAAAAATGTTTGCTGTGATTTCAGGAAACTCGTAGTTTTTTGGAAGCTTGGCAACCCCTTTCCATGAAAGTGATTTTCACCAATCACTGCTTAGGGCTACATCAACACCAAACAAACCATAGAGATAGAACTTGAAACTGCTTTATTGTGTCAAGTTTCAAAGAGCTAGCACAAACCGTGTTTGATTTAGAGTTCCAAATACATGTATCCCCATAGCAGAAAACAGAGTGAAACCTAAAAATGAAAACGGTTACTGCAAACGAATGGTTTAACCTAGAAGAACAAAATTTGGTGAGCCAAGTGGTTTTGGTGTACTGATCATTACCTGAAATATCATCAAGATTGGGAGAAAAAATGTTTGCTGAGATTTCAGGCTACTCGTAGTTTTTTGGAAGCTTGGCAACCCCTTTCCATGAAAGTGATTTTCGCCAGTCTCTGCTTAGGGCTACATCAACAGCAAACACACCATAGAAACAGAACTTGAAACTGCTTTCTTGTGTCAAGTTTCAAAGAGCTAGTACAAACCGTGTTTGATTTAGAGTTCTAAATACATGTATCCCTATAGGAGAAAAAAAAGTGAAACCTAAAAATGAAAACGGTTACTGCAAACGAACGGTTTAACCTAGAAGAACGAAATTTGGTGAGCCAAGTGGTTTTGGTGTACTGATCATTACCTGAAAGAATCATCAAGATTGGGTGAAAAAATGTTTGCTGAGATTTCAGGCAACTCGTAGTTTTTTGGAAGCTTGGCAACCCCTTTCCTTTAAAGTGATTTTCGCCAGTCTCTGCTTAGGGCTACATCAACAGCAAACAAACTGTAGAGATAGAACTTGAAACTGCTTTCTTGTGTCAAGTTTCAAACAGCTAGCACAAACCGTGTTTGATTTAGAGTTCCAAATACATGTATCCCTATAGGAGAAAACAGAGTGAAACCTAAAAATGAAAACGGTTACTGCAAACGAACGGTTTAACCTAGAAGAACGAAATTTGGTGAGCCAAGTGGTTTTGGTGTACTGATCATTACCTGAAAGAATCATCAAGATTGGGTGAAAAAATGTTTGCTGAGATTTCAAGCAACTCGTAGTTTTCTGGAAGCTTGGCAACCCCTTTCCATGAAATTGATTTTCGCCAGTCTCTGCTTAGGGCTACATCAACAGCAAAAAAACCGTAGAGATAGAACTTGAAACTGCCTTATTGTGTCAAGTTTCAAAAGTTAGCACAAACTGTGTTTGATTTAGAGTTCCAAATACATGTATCCCTATAGGAGAAAAAAGAGTGAAACCTAAAAATGAATACGGTTACTGCAAACGAACGGTTTAACCTAGAAGAACGAAATTTGGTGAGCCAAGTGATTTTGGTGTACTGATCATTACCTGAAAGAATCATCAAGATTGGGTGAAAAAATGTTTGCTGAGATTTCAGGCAACTCGTAGTTTTTTGGAAGCTCGGCAACCCCTTTCCATGGAAGTGATTTTCGCCAGTCTCTGCTTGGGGCTACATCAACAGCAAACAAACCATAGAGATATAACTTGAAACTGCTTTCTTGTGTCAAGTTTCAAAGAGCTAGCACAAACCGTGTTTGATTTAGAGTTCCAAATACATGTATCCCTATAGGAGAAAACAGTGTGAAACCTAAAAATGAAAACGGTTACTGCAAACGAACGGTTTAACCTAGAAGAACGAAATTTGGTGAGCCAAGTGGTTTTGGTGTACTGATCATTACCTGAAAGAATCATCAAGATTGGGTGAAAAAATGTTTGCTGAGATTTCAGGCAACTCGTAGTTTTCTGGAAGCTTGGCAACCCCTTTCCATGAAAGTGATTTTCGCCAGTCTCTGCTTAGGGTTACATCAACAGTAAACAAACCATAGAGATAGAATTTTAAACTGCTTTCTTGTGTCAAGTTTCAAAGAGCTAGCACAAACCGTGTTAGATTTAGAGTTCCAAATACATGTATCCCTATAAAAGAAAACAGAGTGAAACCTAAAAATGAAAACGGTTACTGCAAACGAAAGGTTTAACCTAGAACGAAATTTGGTGAGCCAAGTGGTTTTGATGTACTGATCATTACCTGAATGAATCATCAAGATTGGGTGAAAAAATGTTTGCTGAGATTTCAGGCAACTCGTTGTTTTTTGGAAACTTGGCAACCCCTTTCCATGAAAGTGATTTTCGCCAGTCTCTGCTTAGGGCTACATCAACAGCAAACGAACCATATAGATAGAACTTGAAACTGTTTTCTTGTGTCAAGTTTCAAAGAGCTAGCACAAACCGTTTTTGATTTACAGTTCCAAATACATGTATCCCTATAGGAGAAAAAAGAGTGAAACCTAAAAATGAAAACGGTTACTGCAAACGAACGGTTTAACCTAGAAGAAAGAAATTTGGTGAGCCAAGTGGTTTTGTTGTACTGATCATTACCTGAAAGAATCACCAAGATTGGGTGAAAAAATATTTGCTGAGATTTCAGGCAACTCGTAGTTTTTGGAAGCTTGGCAACCCCTTTCCATAAAAGTGATTTTTGCCAGTCTATGCATAGGGCTAAATCAACAGCAAAGGAACCATAGAGATAGAACTTGAAACTGTTTTCTTGTGTCAAGTTTCAAAGAGCTAGCACAAACCGTGTTTGATTTACAGTTCCAAATACATGTATCCGTATAGGAGAAAAAAGAGTGAAACCTAAAAATGAAAACGGTTACTGCAAACGAACGGTTTAACCTAGAAGAACGAAATTTGGTGAGCCAAGTGGTTTTGATGTACTGATCATTACCTGAAAGAATCATCAAGATTGGGTGAAAAAATGTTTGCTGAGATTTCAGGCAACTCGTAGTTTTTTGGAAGCTTGGCAACCCCTTCCCATGAAAGTGATTTTCGCCAGTCTCTGCTTAGGGCTATGTCAACAGCAAACAAACCATAGAGATAGAACTTGAAACTGCTTTATTGTGTCAAGTTTCAAAGAGCTAGCACAAACAGTGTTTGATTTAGTGTTCCAAATACATGTATCCCTATAGGAGAAAACAGAGTGAAACCTAAAAATGAAAACGGTTACTGCAAACGAACGGTTTAACCTAGAAGAACGAAATTTGGTGAGCTAAGTGGATATGGTGTACTGATCATTACCTGAAAGAATCACCAAGATTGGGTGAAAAAATGTTTGCTGAGATTTCAGGCAACTCGTAGTTTTTTGGAAGCTTGGCAACTCCTTTCCATGAAAGTGATTTTTGCCAGTCTCTTCTTAGGGCTACATCAACAGTGAACAAACCATAGAGATAGAACTTGAAACCTCTTTCTTGTGTCAATTTTCAAAGAGCTAGCACCAACCCTGTTTGATTTAGAGTTCCAAATACATGTATCTCTATAGGAGAAAACAGTGTGAAACCTAAAAATGAAAACGGTTACTGCAAACGAACGGTTTAATCTAGAAGAACGAAATTTGGTGAGCCAAGTGGTTTTGTTGTACTGATCATTACCTGAAACAATCACCAAGATTGGGTGAAAAAATGTTTGCTGAGATTTCAGGCAACTCGTAGTTTTTTGGAAGCTTGGCAACCCCTTTCCATGAAAGTGATTTTTGCCAGTCTATGCTTAGGGCTAAATCAACAGCAAACGAACCATACAGATAGAACTTGAAACTGTTTTCTTATGTCAAGTTTCAAAGAGCTAGCACAAACCGTGTTTGATTTACAGTTCCAAATACATGTATCCCTATACGAGAAAAAAGTGTGAAACCTAAAAATGAAAACGGTTACTGCAAACTAACGGTTTAACCTAGAAAAACGAAATTTGGTGAGCCAAGTGGTTTTGGTGTACTGATCATTACCTGAAAGAATCATCAAGGTTGGGTGAAAACATGTTTGCTGAGCTTTCAGGCAACTCGTAGTTTTCTGGAAGCTTGGCAACCCCTTTCCATGAAAGTGATTTTCGCCAGTCTCTGCTTAGGGCTACATCAACAGCAAACAAACCATAGAGATAGAATTTGAAACTGCTTTGTTGTGTCAAGTTTCAAAGAGCTAGCAAAACCATGTTTGATATAGAGTTCCAAATACTTGTATCCCTATAGGAGAAAACAGAGTGAAACCTAAAAATGAATACGGTTACTGCAAACGAACGGTTAAACCTAGAAAAACGAAATTTGGTGAGCAAAGTGGTTTTGGTGTACTGATCATTACCTGAAAGAATCATCAAGATTGGGTGAAAAAATATTTGCTGAGATTTCAGGAAACTCGTAATTTTTTGGATTCTTGGCAACCCCTTTCCATGAAAGTGATTTTCGCCAGTCTCTGCTTAGGGCTACATCAACAGTAAACGAACAATAGAGGTAGAACTTGAAACTGCTTTCTTGTGTCAAGTTTCAAAGAGCTAGCACAAAAAGTGTTTGATTTAGTGTTCCAAATACATGTATCCCTATAGGAGAAAACAGAGTGAAACCTAAAAATGAAAACGGTTACTGCAAACGAACGGTTTAACCTAGAAGAACGAAATTTGGTGAGCCAAGTGGATATGGTGTACTGATCATTACCTGAAAGAATCACCAAGATTGGGTGAAAAAATGTTTGCTGAGATTTCAGGCAACTCGTAGTTTTTTGGAAGCTTGGCAACTCCTTTCCATGAAAGTGATTTTCGCCAGTCTCTTCTTAGGGCTACATCAACAGTAAACAAACCATAGAGATAGAACTTGAAACCTCTTTCTTGTGTCAATTTTCAAAGAGCTAGCACAAACCGTGTTTGATTTAGAGTTCCAAATACATGTATCTCTTTAGGAGAAAACAGTGTGAAACCTAAAAATGAAAACGGTTACTGCAAACGAACGGTTTAATCTAGAAGAAAGAAATTTGGTGAGCCAAGTGGTTTTGTTGTACTGATCATTACCTGAAAGAATCAACAAGATTGGGTGAAAAAATGTTTGCTGAGATTTCAGGCAACTCGTAGTTTTTTGGAAGCTTGGCAACCCCTTTCCATGAAAGTGATTTTTGCCAGTCTATGCTTAGGGCTACGTCAACAGCAAACAAACCATAGAGATAGAACTTGAAACTGCTTTCTTGTGTCAAGTTTCAAAGAGCTAGCACAATCCGTGTTTGATTTAGAGTTCCAAATACATGTATCCCAATAGGAGAAAACAGAGTGAAACCTAAAAATGAAAACGGTTACTGCAAACGAACGGTTTAACCTAGAAGAACGAAATTTGGTGAGCCAATTGGATTTGGTGTACTGATCATTACCTGAAAGAATCATCAAGATTGGGTGAAAAAATGTTTGCTGAAATTTTAGGCAACTCGTAGTTTTTTGGAAGCTTGGCAACTCCTTTCCATGAAAGTGATTTTCGCCAGTCTCTTCTTAGGGCTACATCAACAGCAAACAAACCATAGAGATAGAACTTGAAACTCTTTCTTGTGTCAATTTTCAAAGAGCTAGCACAAACCGTGTTTGATTTAGAGTTCCAAATACATGTATCTCTAAAAGAGAAAACTGTGTGAAACCTAAAAATGAAAACGGGTACTGCAAACGAACGGTTTAATCTAGAAGAAAGAAATTTGGTGAGCCAAGTGGTTTTGTTGTACTGATCATTACCTGAAAAAATCACCAAGATTGGGTGAAAAAATGTTTCCTGAGATTTCAGGCAACTCGTAGTTTTTTGGAAGCTTGGCAACCCCTTTCCATGAAAGGGATTTTTGCCAGTCTATGTTTAGGGCTAAATCAACAGCAAACGAACCATAGAGATAGAACTTGAAACTGTTTTCTTGTGTCAAGTTTCAAAGAGCTAGCACAAACCGTGTTTGATTTACAGTTCCAAATACATGTATCCCTATAGGAGAAAACAGAGTGAAACCTAAAAAGGAAAACGATTATTGCAAACGAACGGTTTAACCTAGAAGAACGAAACTTGGTGAGCCAAGTGGTTTTGGTGTACTGATCTTTACCTGAAAGAATCATCATGTTTGGGTGAAAAAATGTTTGCTGAGATTTCAGGCAACTCGTAGTTTTTGGAAGCTTGGCAACCCCTTTCCATGAAAGTGATTTTCGCCAGTCTTTTCTTAGGGCTACATCAACAGCAAACAAACCATAGAGATAGAACTTGAAACTTCTTTTTTGTGTCAAGTTTCAAAGAGCTAACACAAACCGTGTTTGATTTAGAGTTCCAAATACTTGTATCCCTATAGGAGAAAACAGAGTGAAACCTAAAAATGAAAACGGTTACTGCAAACGAACGGTTGAATCTAGAAGAACGAAATTTGGTGAGCCAAGTGGTTTTGGTGTACTGATCATTACCTGACAGAATCATCAAGATTGGGTGAAAAAATGTTTCCTGAGATTTCAGGCAACTCGTAGTTTTTTGGAAGCTTGGCAACCCCTTTCCATGAAAGTGATTTTCGCCAGTCTCTGCTTAGGGCTACATCAACAGCAAACAAACCATAGAGATAGAACATGAAACTGCTTTATTGTGTCAAGTTTCAAAGAGCTAGCACAATCCGTGTTTGATTTAGAGTTCCAAATACATGTATCCCTATAGAAAAAAACAGAGTGAAACCTAAAAATGAAAACGATTACTGCAAACGAACGGTTTAACCTAGAAGAACGAAATTTGGTGAGCCAAGTGGTTTTGGTGTACTGATCATTACCTGAAAGAATCATCAAGATTGGGTGAAAAAATGTTTGCTGAGATTTCAGGCAACTCGTAGTTTTTTGGAAGCTTGGCAACCCCTTTCCATGAAAGTGATTTTCGCCAGTCTCTGCTTAGGGCTACATCAACAGCAAACAAACCATAGAGATAGAACTTGAAACTGCTTTCTTGTGTCAAGTTTCAAAGAGCTAGCACAAACCGTGTTTGATTTAGAGTTCCAAATACATGTATCCCTATAGGAGAAAACAGAGTGAAACCTAAAAATGAAAACGGTTACTGCAAACGAACGGTTTAACCTAGAAGAACGAAATTTGGTGAGCCAAGTGGTTTTGGTGTACTGATCATTACCTGAAAGAATCATCGAGATTGGGTGAAAAAATGTTTGCTGAGATTTCAGGCAACTCGTAGTTTTTTGGAAGCTTGGCAACCCCTTTCCATGCAAGTGATTTTCGCCAGTCTCTGCTTAGGGCTACATCAACAGCAAACAAACCATAGAGAAAGAACGGGAAACTGCTTTCTTTTTTCAAGTTTCAAAGAGGTAGCACAAACCGTGTTTGATTTAGAGTTCCAAATACATGTATCCCTATAGGAGAAATCAGAGTGAAACCTAAAAATGTAAACGGTTACTGCAAATGAACGGTTTAACCTAGAAGAACGAAATTTGGTGAGCCAAGTGGTTTTAGTGTACTGATCATTACCTGAAAGAATCATCAAGATTGGGTGAAAAAATGTTTGCTGAGATTTCAGGAACTCGTAGTTTTCTGGAAGCTTGGCAATCCCTTTCCATGAAAGTGATTTTCGCCAGTCTCTGCTTAGGGCTAAATCAACAGCAAACAAACCATAGAGATAGAACTTGAAACTGCTTTCTTGTGTCAAGTTTCAAAGAGCTAGCACAAACCGTGTTTGATTTAGAGTTCCAAATACATGTATCCCTATAGGAGAAAACAGAGTGAAACCTAAAAAGGAAAACGATTACTGCAAACGAACGGTTTAACCTAGAAGAACGAAATTTGGTGAGCCAAGTGGTTTTGGTGTACTGATCATTACCTGAAAGAATCATCAAGTTTGGGTGAAAAAATGTTTGTTGAGATTTCAGGCAACTCGTAGTTTTTTGGAAGCTTGGCAACCCCTTTCCATGAAAGTGATTTTCGCCAGTCTCTGCTTAGGGGTACATCAACAGTAAGCGAACCATAGAGATAGAACTTGAAACTGCTTTCTTGTGTCAAGTTTCAAAGAGCTAGCACAAACCGTGTTTGATTTAGAGTTCCAAATACATGTATCCCTATAGGAGAAAACAGAGTGAAACCTAAAAATGAAAATGGTTACTGCAAACGAACGGTTTAACCTAGAAGAAAAAAATTTGGTGAGCCAAGTGGTTTTGGTGTACTGATCATTACCTGAAAGAATCATCAAGATTGGGTGAAAAAATGTTTGCTGAGATTTCATGCAACTCGTAGTTTTTTGGAAGCTTGGCAACCCCTTTCCATGAAAGTGATTTTCGCCAGTCTCTGCTTAGGGCTATATCAACAGCAAACAAACCATAGAGATAGAACTTGAAACTTCTTTCTTGTGTCAAGTTTCAAAGAGCTAGCACAAACCGTGTTTGATTTAGAGTTCCATATACATGTAACTCTATAGGAGAAAACAGAGTGAAACCTAAAAATGAAAACGGTTACTGCAAACGAACGGTTTAACCTAGAAGAAAGAAATTTGGTGAGTCAAGTGGATTTTGTGTACTGATCATTACCTGAAAGAATCATCAAGATTGGGTGAAAAAATGTTTGCTGAGATTTCAGGCAACTCGTCGGTTTTGGAAGCTTGGTAACCCCTTTCCATGAAAGTGATTTTCGCCAGTCTCTTCTTAGGGCTACATCAACAGCAAAGAAACCATACAGATAGAACTTGAAACTGCTTTCTTGTGTCAAGTTTCAAAGAGCTAGCACAAACCGTGATTGATTTAGAGTTCCAAATACATGTATCCCTATAGGAGAAAACCGAGTGAAACCTAAAAATGAAAACGGTTACTGCAAACGAACGGTTGAACCTAGAAGAACGAAATTTGGTGAGCAAAGTGGTTTTGGTGTTCTGATCATAACCTGAAAGAATCAAAAAAGATTGGGTGAAAAAATGTTTGCTGAGATTTCAGGAAACTCGTAGTTTTTTGGATTCTTGGCAACCCCTTTCCATGAAAGTGATTTTCGCCAGTCTCTGCTTAGGGCTACATCAACAGTAAACGAACAATAGAGGTAGAACTTGAAACTGCTTTCTTGTGTCAAGTTTCAAAGAGCTAGCACAAACCGTGTTTGATTTAGAGTTCCAAATACATGTATCCCTATAGGAGAAAAAAGAGTGAAACCTAAAAATGAAAACAGTTACTGCAAACTAACGGTTTAAACTAGAAGAACGAAATTTGGTGAGCCAAGTGGTTTTGGTGTACTGATCATTACCTGAAAGAATCATCAAGATTGGGTGAAAAATGTTTGCTGAGATTTCATGCAACTCGTAGTTTTTTGGAAGCTTGGCAACCCCTTTCCATGAAAGTGATTTTCGCCAGTGTCTGCTTAGGGCTACGCAAACAGCAAACAAACCATAGAGATAGAACTTGAAACTGCTTTCTTGTGTCAAGTTTCAAAGAGCTAGCACAATCCATGTTTTATTTAGAGTTCCAAATACATGTATCCCTATAGGAGAAAACAGAGTGAAACCTAAAAATGAAAACGGTTACTGCAAACGAACGGTTTAACCTAGAAGAACGAAATTTGGTGAGCCAAGTGGATTTGGTGTACTGATCATTACCTGAAAGAATCATCAAGATTGGGTGAAAAAATGTTTGCTGAAATTTCAGGCAACTCGTAGTTTTTTGGAAGCTTGGCAACTCCTTTCCATGAAAGTGATTTTCGCCAGTCTCTTCTTATGGCTACATCAACAGCAAACAAACCATAGAGATAGAACTTGAAACTCTTTCTTGTGTCAATTTTCAAAGAGCTAGCACAAACCGTGTTTGATTTAGAGTTCCAAATACATGTATCTCTATAGGAGAAAACTGTGTGAAACCTAAAATTGAAAACGGGTACTGCAAACGAACGGTTTAATCTAGAAGAAAGAAATTTGGTGAGCCAAGTGGTTTTGTTGTACTGATCATTACCTGAAAGAATCACCAAGATTGGGTGAAAAAATGTTTCCTGAGATTTCAGGCAACTCGTAGTTTTTTGGAAGCTTGGCAACCCCTTTCCATGAAAGTGATTTTTGCCAGTCTATGCTTAGGGCTACATCAACAGCAAACAAACCATAGAGATAGAACTTGAAACTCTTTCTTGTGTCAATTTTCAAAGAGCTAGCACAAACCGTGTTTGATTTAGAGTTCCAAATACATGTATCCCTATAGGAGAAAACAGAGTAAAACCTAAAAAGGAAAACGATTATTGCAAAAGAACGGTTTAACCTAGAAGAACGAAATTTGGTGAGCCAAGTGGTTTTGGTGTACTGATCATTACCTGAAAGAATCATCAAGTTTGGGTGAAGAAATGTTTGCTGAGATTTCAGGCAACTCGTAGTTTTTTGGAAGCTTGGCAACACCTTTCCATGAAAGTGATTTTCGCCAGTCTCTGCTTAGGGCTACATCAACAGCAAACAAACCATAGAGATAGAACTTGAAACTGCTTTCTTGTGTCAAGTTTCAAATAGCTAGCACAAACCGTGTTTGATTTAGAGTTCCAAATACATGTATCCCTATAGGACAAAACAGAGTGAAACCAAAAAATGAAAACGGTTACTGCAAACGAATGGTTTAACCTAGAAGAACGAAATTTGGTTAGGCAAGTGGATTTGGTGTACTGATCATTACCTGAAAGAATCATCAAGATTGGGTGAAAACATGTTTGCTGAGATTTCAGGCAACTCGTAGTTTTCTGGAAGCTTGGCAACCCCTTTCCATGAAAGTGATTTTCGCCAGTCTCTGCTTAGGGCTACATCAACAGCAAACAAACCATAGAGATAGAATTTGAAACTGCTTTCTTGTGTCAAGTTTCAAAGTGCTAGCAAAACCGTGTTTGATTTAGAGTTCCAAATACATGTATCCCTATAGGAGAAAACAGAGTGAAACCTAAAAATGAAAACGGTTACTGCAAACGAACGGTTTAACCTAGAAGAACGAAATTTGGTGAGCCAAGTGGATTTGGTGTACTGATCATTACCTGAAAGAATCATCAAGATTGGGTGAAAAATGTTTGCTGAGATTTCAGGCAACTCGTAGTTTTTGGAAGCTTGGCAACCCCTTTCCATGAAAGTGATTTTCGCCAGTCTTTTCTTAGGGCTACATCAACAGCAAACAAACCATAGAGATAGAACTTGAAACTTCTTTTTTGTGTCAAGTTTCAAAGAGCTAGCACAAACCGTGTTTGATTTAGAGTTCCAAATACGTGTATCCCTATAGGAGAAAACGGAGTGAAACCTAAAAATGAAAACGGTTACTGCAAACGAACGGTTGAATCTAGAAGAACGAAATTTGGTGAGCCAAGTGGTTTTGGTGTACTTATCATTACCTGACAGAATCATCAAGATTGGGTGAAAAAATGTTTCCTGAGATTTCAGGCAACTCGTAGTTTTTTGGAAGCTTGGCAACCCCTTTCCATGAAAGTGATTTTCGCCAGTCTCTGCTTAGGGCTACATCAACAGCAAAGAAACCATAGAGATAGAACTTGAAACTGCTTTATTGTGTCAAGTTTCAAAGAGCTAGCACAAACCGTGTTTGATTTAGAGTTCCAAATACATGTATCCCTATAGAAAAAAACAGAGTGAAACCTAAAAATGAAAACGATTACTGCAAACGAACGGTTTAACGTAAAAGAACGAAATTTGGTGAGCCAAGTGGTTTTGGTGTACTGATCATTACCTGAAAGAATCATCAAGATTGGGTGAAAAAATGTTTGCTGAGATTTCAGGCAACTCGTAGTTTTTTGGAAGCTTGGCAACCCCTTTCCATGAAAGTGATTTTCGCCAGTCTCTGCTTAGGGCTACATCAACAGCAAACAAACCATAGAGATAGAACTTGAAACTGCTTTCTTGTGTCAAGTTTCAAAGAGCTAGCACAAACCGTGTTTGATTTAGAGTTCCAAATACATGTATCCCTATAGGAGAAAACAGAGTGAAACCTAAAAATGAAAACGGTTACTGCAAACGAACGGTTTAACCTAGAAGAACGAAATTTGGTGAGCCAAGTGGTTTTGGTGTACTGATCATTACCTGAAAGAATCATCGAGATTGGGTGAAAAAATGTTTGCTGAGATTTCAGTAAACTCGTAGTTTTTTGGAAGCTTGGCAACCCCTTTCCATGAAAGGGATTTTCGCCAGTCTCTGCTTAGGGCTACATCAACAGCAAACAAACCATAGAGATAGAACGGGAAACTGCTTTCTTGTGTCAAGTTTCAAAGAGGTAGCACAAACCGTGTTTGATTTAGAGTTCCAAATACATGTATCCCTATAGGAGAAAACAGAGTGAAACCTAAAAATGAAAACGGTTACTGCAAACGAACGGTTTAACCTAGAAGAACGAAATTTGGTAAGCCAAGTGGTGTTGGTGTACTGATCATTACCTGAAAGAATCATCAAGATTGGGTGAAAAAATGTTTGCTGAGATTTAAGGCAACTCGTAGTTTTTTCGAAGCTTGGCAACCCCTTTCAATGAAAGTGATTTTCGCCAGTCTCTGCTTAGGGCTACATTAAAAGCAAACAAATCATAGAGATCGAACTTGAAACTGCTTTCTTGTGTCAAGTTTCAAAGAGGTAGCACAAACCGTGTTTGATTTAGAGTTCCAAATACATGTATCCCTATAGGAGAAATCAGAGTGAAACCTAAAAATGTAAACGGTTACTGCAAACGAACGGTTTAACCTAGAAGAACGAAATTTGGTGAGCCAAGTGGTTTTGGTGTACTGATCATTACCTGAAAGAATCACCAAGATTGGGTGAAAAAATGTTTCCTGAGATTTCAGGCAACTCGTAGTTTTTTGGAAGCTTGGCAACCCCTTTCCATGAAAGTGATTTTCGCCAGTCTCTGCTTAGGGCTAAATCAACAGCAAACAAACCATAGATATAGAACTTGAAACTGCTTTCTTGTGTCAAGTTTCAAAGAGCTAGCAAAACCGTGTTTGATTTAGAGTTCCAAATACATGTATCCCTATAGGAGAAAACGGAGTGAAACCTAAAAATGAAAACGGTCACTGCAAACGAACGGTTTAACCTAGAAGAACGAAATTTGGTGAGCCAAGTGGTTTTGGTGTACTGATCATTACCTGAAAGAATCATCAAGGTTGGGTGAAAACATGTTTGCTGAGATTTCAGGCAACTCGTAGTTTTCTGGAAACTTGGCAACCCCTTTCCATGAAAGTGATTTTCGCCAGTCTCTGCTTAGGGCTACATCAACAGCAAACAAACCATAGAGATAGAAGTTGAAACTGCTTTCTTGTGTCAAGTTTCAAAGAGCTAGCAAAACCGTGTTTGATTTAGAGTTCCAAATACATGTATCCCTATAGGAGAAAACAGAGTGAAACCTAAAATGAAAACGGTTACTGCAAACGAACGGTTTAACCTAGAAGAACGAAATTTGGTGAGCCAAGTGGTTTTGGTGTACTGATCATTACCTGACAGAATCATCAAGATTGGGTAAAAAAATGTTTCCTGAGATTTCAGGCAACTCGTAGTTTTTTGGAAGCTTGGCAACCCCTTTCCATGAAAGTGATTTTCGCCAGTCTCTGCTTAGGGCTACATCAACAGCAAACAAACCATAGAGATAGAACTTGAAACTGCTTTCTTGTGTCAAGTTTCAAAGAGCTAGCACAAACCGTGTTTGATTTAGAGTTCCAAATACATGTATCCCTATAGGAGAAAACAGAGTGAAACCTAAAAATGAAAACGGTTACTGCAAACGAACGGTTTAACCTAGAAGAACGAAATTTGGTGAGCCAAGTGGTTTTGGTGTACTGATCATTACCTGAAAGAATCATCAAGATTGGGTGAAAAAATGTTTGCTGAGATTTCAGGCAACTCGTAGTTTTTTGGAAGCTTGGCAACCCCTTTCCATGAAAGTGATTTTCGCCAGTCTCTGCTTAGGGCTACAACAACAGCAAACAAGCCATAGAGATAGAACTTGAAACTGCTTTCTTGTGTCAAGTTTCAAAGAGCTAGCACAAACCGTGTTTGATTTAGAGTTCCAAATACATGTATCCCTATAGGAGAAAACAGAGTGAAACCTAAAAATGAAAACGGTTACTGCAAACGAACGGTTTAACCTAGAAGAACGAAATTTGGTGAGCCAAGTGGTTTTGGTGTACTGATTATTACCTGAAAGAATCATCAAGATTGGGTGAAAACATGTTTGCTGAGATTTCAGGCAACTCGTAGATTTCTGGAAGCTTGGCAACCCCTTTCCGTGAAAGTGATTTTCGCCAGTCTCTGCTTAGGGCTACATCAACAGCAAACAAACCATAGAGATAGAATTTGAAACTGCTTTCTTGTGTCAAGTTTCAAAGAGCTAGCAAAACCGTGTTTGATTTAGAGTTCCAAATAAATGTATTCTATAGGAGAAAACAGAGTGAAACCTAAAAATGAAAACGGTTACTGCAAACGAACGGTTTAACCTAGAAGAACGAAATTTGGTGAGCCAAGTGGTTTTGGTGTACTGATCATTACCTGAAAGAATCATCAAGATTGGGTGAAAAAATGTTTGCTGAGATTTCAGGAAACTCGTAGTTTTTTGGAAGCTTGGCAACCCCTTTCCATGAAAGTGATTTTCGCCAGTCTCTGCTTAGGGCTACATCAACAGCAAACAAACCACAGAGATAGAACTTGAAACTGCTTTCTTGTGTCAAGTTTCAAAGAGCTAGCACAAACCGTGTTTGATTTAGAGTTCCAAATACATGTATCCCTATACGAGAAAACAGAGTGAAACCTAAAAATGAAAACGGTTACTTCAAACGAACGGTTTAACCTAGAAGAACGAAATTTGGTGAGCCAAGTTGATTTGGTGTACTGATCATTACCTTAAAGAATCATCAAGATTGGGTGGAAAAATGTTTGCTGAGATTTCAGGCAACTCGTAGTTTTTGGAATCTTGGCAACCCCTTCCCATGAAAGTGATTTTCGCCAGTCTTTTCTTAGGACTACATCAACAGCAAACAAACCATAGAGATAGAACTTGAAACTTCTTTTTTGTGTCAAGTTTCAAAGAGCTAACAAAACCGTGTTTGATTTAGAGTTCCAAATACATGTATCCCTATAGGAGAAAACAGAGTGAAACCTAAAAATGAAAACGGTTACTGCAAACGAACGGTTTAACCTAGAAGAACGAAATTTGGTGAGCCAAGTGGTTTTGGTGTACTGATCATTACCTGACAGAATCATCAAGATTGGGTGAAAAAATGTTTGCTGAGATTTCAGGAAACTCGTAGTTTTTTGGAAGCTTGGAAACCCCTTTCCATGAAAGTGATTTTCGCCAGTCTCTGCTTAGGGCTACATCAACAGCAAACAAACCACAGAGATAGAACTTGAAACTGCTTTCTTGTGTCAAGTTTCAAAGAGCTAGCACAAACCGTGTTTGATTTAGATTTCCAAATACATGTATCCCTATACGAGAAAACAGAGTGAAACCTAAAAATGAAAACGGTTAATTCAAACGAACGGTTTAACCTAGAAGAACGAAATTTGGTGAGCCAAGTGGATTTGGTGTACTGATCATTACCTTAAAGAATCATCAAGATTGGGTGGAAAAATGTTTGCTGAGATTTCAGGCAACTCGTACTTTTGGAAGCTTGGCAACCCCTTCCCATGAAAGTGATTTTCGCCAGTCTTTTCTTAGGGCTACATCAACAGCAAACAAACCATAGAGATAGAACTTGAAACTTCTTTTTTGTGTCAAGTTTCAAAGAGCTAGCACAAACCGTGTTTGATTTAGAGTTCCAAATACATGTATCCCTATAGGAGAAAACAGAGTGAAACCTAAAAATGAAAACGGTTACTGCAAACGAACGGTTTAACCTAGAAGAACGAAATTTGGTGAGCCAAGTGGTTTTGGTGTACTTATCATTACCTGAAAGAATCATCAAGATTGGGTGAAAAAATATTTGCTGAGATTTCAGGAAACTCGTAGTTGTTTGGAAGCTTGGCAACCCCTTTCCATGAAAGTGATTTTCGCCAGTCTCTGCTTAGGGCTACATCAACAGCCAACAAACCATAGAGATAGAACTTGAAACTGCTTTATTGTGTCAAGTTTCAAAGAGCTAGCTCAAACCTTGTTTGATTTAGAGTTCCATGTACATGTATCCGTATAGGAGAAAACAGAGTGAAACCTAAAAATGAAAACGGTTACTGCAAACGAACTGATTAACCTAGAAGAACGAAATTTGGTGAGCCAAGTGGTTTTGGTGTACTGATCTTTACCTAAAAGAATCATCAAGATTGGGTGAAAAAATGTTTGCTGAGATTTCAGGCAACTCGTAGTTTTTTGGAAGCTTGTCCACCCCTTTCCATGAAAGAGAGTTTCGCCAGTCCCTGCATAGGGCTACATCAACAGCCAACAAACCATAAAGATAGAACTTGAAACTGATTTATTGTGTCAAGTTTTAAAGAGGTAGCACAAACCGTGTTTGATTTAGAGTTCCAAATACATGTATCCCTTTAGGAGAAAACAGAGTGAAACCTAAAAATGAAAACGGTTACTGCAAACGAACGGTTTAACCTAGAAGAACGAAATTTGGTGAGCCAAGTGGTTTTGGTGTACTTATCTTTACCTGAAAGAATCATCAAGATTTGGTAAAAAAATGTTTGCTGAGATTTCAGGAAACTCGTAGTTTTTTGGAACCTTGGCAACCCCTTTCCATGAATGTGATTTTAGCAAGTCTCTCATTAGGGCTACATCAACAGCCAACAAACCATAGAGAAAGAACTTGAAACTGCTTTATTGTGTCAAGTTTGAAAGAGCTAGCACAAACCGTGTTTGATTTAGAGTTCCAAATACATGTATCCCTATAGGAGAAAACAGAGTGAAACCTAAAAATGAAAACGGTTACTGCAAACGAACGGTTTAACCTAGAAGAACGAAATTTGATGAGCCAAGTGGTTTTGGTGTACTGATCATTACCTGAAAGAATCATCAAGATTGGGTGAAAAAATGTTTGCTGAGATTTCAGGCAACTCGTAGTTTTATGGAAGCTTGGCAACCCCTTTCCATGAAAGTGATTTTCGCCAGTCTCTGCTTAGGGCTACATCAAGAGCAAACAAACCATAGAAATAGAACTTGAAACTGCTTTATTCTGTCAAGTTTCAAAGGGCTAGCACAAACCGAGTTTGATTTAGAGTTCCAAATACATGTATCCCTATAGGAGAAAACAGAGTGAAACATAAAAATGAAAACGGTTACTGCAAATGAACGGTTTAACCGAGAACGAAATTTGGTGAGCCAAGCGGTTTTGGTGTACTGATCATTACCTGCAAGAATCATCAAGATTGGGTGAAAAAATGTTTGCTGAGATTTCAGGCAACTCGTAGTTTTTTGGAAGCTTGGCAACCCCTGTCCATGAAAGTGATTTTTGCCAGTATCTGCTTAGGGCTACATCAACAGCAAACAAACCATAGAGAGAGAAATTGAAACTGCTTTATTGTGTCAAGTTTCAAAAAGCTAACACAAACCGTGTTTCATTTAGAGTTGAATATACATGTATCCCTATAGGAGAAAACAGAGTGAAACCTAAAAATGAAAACGGTTACTGCAAACGAACGGTTTAACCTAGAAGAACGAAATTTGGTGAGCCAAGTGGGTTTGGTGTACTGATCATTACCTGAAAGGATCATCAAGATTGGGTGAAAAAATGTTTGCTGAGATTTCAGGCAACTCGTAGTTTTTTGGAAGCTTGGCAACCCCTTTCCATGAAAGTGATTTTTGCCAGTCACTGCTTAGGGCTACATCAACAGAAAACAAACCATAGAGATAGAACTTGAAACTGCTTTATTGTGTCAAGTTTCAAAGAGCTAGTGCAAACCGTGTTTGATTTTGAGTTCCAAATACATGTATTTCTATAGGAGAAAACAGAGTGAAACCTAAAAATGAAAACGGTTACTGCAAACGAACGGTTTAACCTAGAAGAACGAAATTTGGTGAGCCAAGTGGTTTTGGTGTACTGATCATTACCTGAAAGAATCATCAAGATTGGGTGAAAAAATGTTTGCTGAGATTTCAGGCAACTCGTAGTTTTTTGGAAGCTTGGCAACCCCTTTCCATGAAAGTGATTTCGCCAGTCTCTGCTTAGGTCTACATCAACAGCAAACAAACCATAGAGATAGAACTTGAAACTGCTTTATTGTGTCAAGTTTCAAAGTGCTAGCTCAAACCTTGTTTTATTTAGCGTCCCATATACATGTATCCCTATAGGAGAAAACAGAGTGAAACCTAAAAATGAAAACGGTTACTGAAAACGAACTGATTAACCTCGAAGAACGAAATTTGGTGAGCCAAGTGGTTTTGGTGTACTGATCTTTACCTAAAAGAATCATCAAGATTGGGTGAAAAAATGTTTGCTGAGATTTCAGGCAACTCGTAGTTTTTTGGAAGCTTGGCCACCCCTTTCCATGAGAGAGAGTTTCGCCAGTCTCTGCTTAGGGCTACATCAACAGCCAACAAACCATAGAGATAGAACTTGAAACTGATTTATTGTGTCAAGTTTTAAAGAGGTAGCACAAACCGTGTTTGATTTAGAGTTCCAAATACATGTATCCCTATAGGAGAAAACAGAGTGAAACCTAAAAATGAAAACGGTTACTGCAAACGAATGGTTTAAGCTAGAAGAACGAAATTTGGTGAGCCAAGTAGTTTTGGTGTACTGATCATTACCTGAAAGAATCATCAAGATTGGTTGAAAAAATGTTTGCTGAGATTTCAGGCAACTCGTAGTTTTTTGGAAGCTTGGCAACCCCTTTCCATGAAAGTGATTTTCGCCAATCTCTGCTTAGGTATACATCAACAGCAAACAAACCGTAGAGATAGAACTTGAAACTGGTTTATTGTGTCAAGTTTCAAAGAGCTAGCACAAACCGTGTTTGATTTAGAGTTCCAAATTCATGTTTCCCTATAGAAGAAAACAGAGTGAAACCTAAAAATGAAAACGGTTACTGCAAACGAACGGTTTAACCGAGAAGAACGAAATTTGGTGAGCCAAGTGGTTTTGGTGTACTGATCATTACCTAAAGGAATCATCAAGATTGGGTGAAAAAATGTTTGCTGAGATTTCAGGACACTCGTAGTTTTATGGAAGCTTTGCAACACCTTTTCATCAAAGTGATTATTGCCAGTCTCTGCTTAGGGCTACATCAACAGCAAACAAACCATAGAGATAGAACTTGAAACTGCTTTATTGTGTCAAGTTTCAAAGAGCTAGCACAAACTGTGTTTGATTTAGAGTTCCAAATACATGTATCCCTATAGGAGAAAACAGAGTGAAACCTAAAAATGAAAACGGTTACTGCAAACGAACGGTTTAACCTACAAGAACGAAATTTGGTGAGCCAAGTGGTTTTGGTGTACTGATCATTACCTGAAAGAATCATCAAGATTAGGTGAAAAAATGTTTGCTGAGATTTCAGGCAACTCGTATTTTTTTGGAAGCTTGGACCCCCTTTCCATTAAAGTGATTTTCGCCAGTCTCTGCTTAGGGCTACATCAACAGCAAACAAACCATAGAGATAGAACTTGAAACTTCTTTCTTGTGTCAAGTTTCAAAGAGCTAGCACAAACCGTGTTTGATTTAGAGTTCCAAATACATGTATCCCTATAGGAGAAAACAGAGTGAAACCTAAAAATGAAAACGGTTACTGCAAATGAACGGTTTAACCTAGAAAAGCGAAATTTGGTGAGCCAAGTGGTTTTGGTGTACTGATCATTACCTGAAAGAATCATCAAGATTGGGTGAAAAAATGTTGGCTGAGATTTCAGGCAACTCGTAGTTTTTTGGAAGCTTGGCAACCCCTTTCCATGAAAGTGATTTTCGCCAGTCTCTGCTAAGGGCTACATCAACAGCAAAGAAACCATAGAGATAGAACTTGAAACTGCTTTATTGTGTCATGTTTCAAAGAGCTAGCACAAACCGTGTTTGATTTAGAGTTCCAAATACATGTATCCCTATAGGAGAAAACAGAGTGAAACCTAAAAATGAAAACGGTTAACTGCAAACGAACGGTTTAACCTAGAAGAACAAAATTTGGTGAGCCAAGTGGTTTTGGTGTACTGATCATTACCTGAAAGAATCATCAAGATTGGGTAAAAAAATGTTGGCTGAGATTTTAGGAAACTCGTTGTTTTTTGGAAGCTTGGCAACCCCTTTCCATGAAAGTGATTTTCGCCAGTCTCTGCTTAGGGCTACATCAACAGCAAACAAACCATAGAGATAGAACTTGAAACTGCTTTATTGTGTCAAGTTTCAAAGAGCTAGCACAAACCGTGTTTCATTTAGAGTTCCAAATACATGTAACCCTATAGAAGAAAAAAGAGTGAAACCTAAAAATGAAAACGGTTACTGGAAACGAACGGTTTAACCTAGAAGAACGAAATTTGGTGAGCCAAGTGGTTTTGGTGTACTGATCATTACCTGATAGAATCATCAAGGTTGGGTGAAAAAATGTTTGCTGAGATTTCAGGCAACTCGTAGTTTTTTGGAAGCTTGGACCCCCTTTTCATGAAAGTGATTTTCGCCATCTCTGCTTAGGGCTACATCAACAGCAAACAAACCAGAGAGATAGAACTTGAAACTTCTTTCTTGTGTCAAGTTTCAAAGAGCTAGCACAAACCGTGTTTGATTTAGAGTTCCAAATACATGTATCCCTATAGGAGAAAACAGAGTGAAACCTAAAAATGAAAACGGTTACTGCAAACGAACGGTTTAACCTAGAAAAGCGAAATTTGGTGAGCCAAGTGGTTTTGGTGTACTGATCATTACCTGAAAGAATCATCAAGATTGGGTGAAAAAATGTTGGCTGACATTTCAGGAAACTCGTAGTTTTTTGGAAGCTTGGCAACCCCTTTCCATGAAAGTGATTTTCGCCAGTCTCTGCTTAGGGCTACATCAACAGCAAACAAACCATAGAGATAGAACTTTAAACTGCTTTCTTGTGTCACGTTTCAAAGAGCTAGCACAAACCGTGTTTGATTTAGAGTTCCAAATACATGTATCCCTATAGGAGAAAACAGAGTGAAACCTAAAAATGAAAACGGTTACTGCAAACGAACGGTTTAATCTAGAAGAACGAAATTTGGTGAGCCAAGTGGTTTTGGTGTACTGATCATTACCTGAAAGAATCATCAAGATTGGGTGAAAAAATATTGGCTGAGATTTAAGGCAACTCGTTGTTTTTTGGAAACTTGGCAACCCCTTTCCATGAAAGTGATTTTCGCCAGTCTCTGGTTAGGGCTACATCAACAGCAAACAAACCATAGAGATAGAACTTGAAACTTCTTTCTTGTGTCAAGTTTCAAAGAGCTAGCACAAACCGTGTTTGATTTAGAGTTCCAAATACATGTATCCCTATAGGAGAAAACAGAGTGAAACCTAAAAATGAAAACGGTTTCTGCAAACGAAGGGTTTAACCTAGAAGAACGAAATTTGGTGAGCCAAGTGGTTTTGGTGTACTGATCATTACCTGAAAGAATCATCAAGATTGGGTGAAAAAATGTTGGCTGAGATTTCAGGCAACTCGTAGTTTTTTTGAAGCTTGGCAACCCCTTACCATGAAAGTGATTTTTGCCAGTCTCTGCTAAGGGCTACATCAACAGCAAAGAAACCATAGAGATAGAAGTTGAAACTGCTTTATTGTGTCAAGTTTCAAAGAGCTAGCACAAACCGTGTTTGATTTAGAGTTCCAAATACATGTATCCCTATAGGAGAAAACAGAGTGAAACCTAAAAATGAAAACGGTTACTGCAAATGAACGGTTTAACCTAGAAGAACAAAATTTGGTGAGCCAAGTGGTTTTGGTGTACTGATCATTACCTGAAAGAATCATCAAGATTGGGTAAAAAAATGTTGGCTGAGATTTCAGGCAACTCGTTGTTTTTTGGAAGCTTGGCAACCCCTTTCCATGAAAGTGATTTTCGCCAGTCTCTGCTTAGGGCTACATCAACAGCAAACAAACCATAGAGATAGAACTTGAAACTGCTTTCTTGTGTCAAGTTTCAAAGAGCTAGCACAAACCGTGTTTGATTTAGAGTTCCAAATACATGTATCCCTATAGGAGAAAACAGAGTGAAACCTAAAAATGAAAACGGTTACTGCAAACGAACGGTTTAACCTAGAAGAACAAAATTTGGTGAGCCAAGTGGTTTTGGTGTACTGATCATTACCTGAAAGAATCATCAAGATTGGGTAAAAAAATGTTGGCTGAGATTTCAGGCAACTCGTTGTTTTTTGTAAGCTTGGCAACCCTTTTTCATGAAAGTGATTTTCGCCAGTCTCTGCTTAGGGCTACATCAACAGCAAACAAACCATAGAGATAGAACTTGAAACTGTTTTATTGTGTCAAGTTTCAAAGAGCTAGCACAAACCGTGTTTCATTTAGAGTACCAAATACATGTATCCCTATAGGAGAAAACAGAGTGAAACCTAAAAATGAAAACGGTTACTACAAACGAACGGTTTAACCTAGAAAAGCGAAATTTGGTGAGCCAAGTGGTTTTGGTGTACTGATCATTACCTGAAAGAATCATCAAGATTGGGTGAAAAAATGTTAGCTGAGATTTCAGGCAACTCGTAGTTTTTTGGAAGCTTGGCAACCCCTTTCCATGAAAGTGATTTTCGCCAGTCTCTGCTTAGGGCTACATCAACAGCAAACAAACCATAGAGATAGAACTTGAAACTGCTTTATTGTGTCAAGTTTCAAAGAGCTAGCACAAACCGTGTTTCATTTAGAGTTCCAAATACATGTATCCCTATAGGAGAAAACAGAGTGAAACCTAAAAATGAAAACGGTTACTGCAAACGAACGGTTTAACCTAGAAGAACGAAATTTGGTGAGCCAAGTGGTTTTGGTGTACTGATCATTACCTGAAAGAATCATCAAGATTGGGTGAAAAAATGTTGGCTGAGATTTCAGGCAACTCGTTGTTTTTTGGAAACTTGCCAACACCTTTCCATGAAAATGATTTTCGCCAGTCTCTGCTTAGGGCTACATCAACAGCAAACAAACCACAGAGATAGAACTTGAAACTGCTTTTTTGTGTCAAGTTTCAAAAAGCTAGCACAAACCGTGTTTGATTTAGAGTTCCAAATACATGTATCCCTATAGGAGAAAACAGAGTGAAACCTAAAAATGAAAACGGTTATTGCAAACGAACGGTTTAACCTAGAACAACGAAATTTGGTGAGCCAAGTGGTTTTGGTGTACTGATCATTACCTGAAAGAATCATCAAGATTGGGTGAAAAAATGTTTGCTGAGATTTCAGGCAACTCGTAGTTTTTTGGAAACTTGGCATCCCCTTTCCATGAAAGTGATTTTCGCCAGTCTCTGCTTAGGGCTACATCAACAGCAAACAAACTATGGAGATAGAACTTGAAAGTGCTTTATTGTGTCAAGTTTCAAAGAGCTAGCACAAACCGTGTTTGATTTGGAGTTCCAAATACATGTATCCCTATAGGAGAAAACGGAGTGAAACCTAAAAATGAAAACGGTTACTTAAAACGAACGGTTTAACCTAGAAAAACGAAATTTGGTGAGCCAAGTGGTTTTGGTGTACTGATCATTACCTGAAAGAATCATCAAGATTGGGTGAAAAAATCTTGGCTGAGATTTCAGGCAACTCGTAGTTTTTTGGAAGCTTGGCAACCCCTTTCCATGAAAGTGATTTTCGCCAGTCTCTGCTTAGGGCTACATCAACAGCAAACAAACCATAGAGATAGAACTTGAAACTGCTTTATTGTGTCAAGTTTCAAAGAGCTAGCACAAACCCTGTTTCATTTAGAGTTCCAAATACATGTTTCCCTATAGGAGAAAACAGAGTGAAATCTAAAAATTAAAACTGTTACTGCAAACGAACGGTTTAACCTAGAAGAACGAAATTTGGTGAGCCAAGTTGTTTTGGTGTACTGATCATTACCGGAAAGAATCATCAAGATTGGGTGAAAAAATGTTTGTTGAGATTTCAGGCAACTCGTAGTTTTTTGGAAGCTTGGCAACCCCTTTCCATGAAAGTGATTTTCGCCAGTCTGTGCTTAGGGCTACATCAACAGCAAACAAACTATGGAGATAGAACTTGAAACTGCTTTATTGTGTCAAGTTTCAAAGAGCTAGCACAAACCGTGTTTGATTTAGAGTTCCAAATACATGTATCCCTATAGGAGAAAACAGAGTGAAACCTAAAAATGAAAACGGTTACTGCAAACGAACGGTTTAACCTAGAAGAACGAAATTTGGTGAGCCAAGTGGTTTTGGTGTACTGATCATTACCTGAAAAAATCATCAAGATTGGGTGAAAAAATGTTTGCTGAGATTTCAGGCAACTCGTAGTTTTTTGGAAGGTTGGCAACCCCTTTCCATGAAAGTGATTTTCGCCAGTCTCTGCTTAGGGCTACATCAACAGCAATCAAACCATACAGAAAGAACTTGAAACTGCTTTATTGTGTCAAGATTCAAAGAGCTAGCACAAACCGTATTTTATTTAGAGTTCAAAATACATGTATCCCTATAGGAGAAATCAGAGTGAAACCTAAAAATGAAAACGGTTACTGCAAACGAACGGTTTAACCTAGAAGAACGAAATTTGGTGAGCCAAGTGGTTTGGTGTACTATCATTACCGGAAAGAAACATCAAGATTGAGTGAAAAAATGTTGCCTGAAATTTCAGGCAACTCGTATTTTTTTGGAAGCTTGGCAACCCCTTACCATGAAAGTGATTTTCGCCAGTCTCTGCATAGGGTTACATCAACAGCAAACAAACTATGGAGATAGAACTTGAAACTTCTTTCTTGTGTCAAGTTTCAAAGAGCTAGCACAAACCGTGTTTGATTTAGAGTTCCAAATACATGTATCCCTATAGGAGAAAACAGAGTGAAACCTAAAAATGAAAACGGTTACTGCGAACGAACGGTTTAACCTAGAAGAATGAAATTTGTTGAGCCAAGTGGTTTTGGTGTACTGATCATTACCTGAAAGAATCATCAAGATTGGGTGATAAAGTGTTTGCTGAGATTTTAGGCAACTCGTAGTTTTTTGGAAGCTTGGAAACCCTTTCCATGAAAGTGATTTTCGCCAGTCTCTGCTTAGGGCTACATCAACAGCAAACAAACCATAGAGATAGAACTTGAAACTGCTTTATTGTGTCAAGTTTCAAAGAGCTAGCACAAACCGTGTTTGATTTAGAGTTCCAAATACATGTATCCCTATAGGGGAAAACAGAGTGAAACCTAAAAATGAAAACGGTTACTGCAAACGAATGGTTTAACCTAGAAGAACGAAATTTGGTGAGCCAAGTGGTTTTGGTGTACTGATCATTACCTGAAAGAATCATCAGGATTGGGTGAAAAAATGTTTGCTGAGATTTCAGGCAACTCGTAGTTTTTTGGAAGCTTGGCAACCCCTTTCCATGAAAGTGATTTTCGCCAGTCTCTGCTTAGGGCTACATCAACAGCAAACAAACTATGGAGACAGAACTTTAAACTGCTTTATTGTGTCAAGTTTCAAAGAGCTAGCAC